>NC_089812.1:653319-678319 GCF_029633855.1 Hoplias malabaricus | reverse complement strand
CTCTCTCTCTCTCTCTCTCTCTCTCTTTCTCTCTCTCTCTTTCTCTCTCCCTCTCTCTCTCTCTCTCTCTCTCTCACACACACACACACACACATTAAATATCTCTCTCTTTCTCAGTATCTCCCCGTTCTCTCTCTCTCTCTCTCTCTCTCTCTCTCTCTCTCTCTCTCTCTCTAAAATGAAGGGTTCCTCTTCCTTTGCTGCAGTAACAGCCTCTTCTCCTCTGAGAAGCTTTACATGACATGTAAGAAAATTGCTGCGTTGATTTAATGGCCTTCAGCCTTGACCTCCATAGTGACGTCAGGTTCTGATGATGGACGATTAGTTCTGGATCAAAAACACCAGTCCAACTCATCCCACTCATCCTAGGAGCTCAGTGGCTCTGGAGAACACCAGAGAATGCTGTTCCTCTGTTTAAAAACAAGAAAACTCAGTGGGGTTGGGGCAGGGTGGGGGGGCTCTTGCTGGATATGATGAGCATGGGGATGTGGAGTCTGTGCAGCTTCGTCCATGGAGCTCGTGTATTTTGTTTTGGAGATTAGATGTGCTCGGTCCACAGTGGTCCACCTCAAAGCAGTGTACTTCCCTCAGCATGAGCAGTGGCTGCAAAAATATAGACACACTTGTATGTAGTGAAGTCCAGTGCAGTGTGTGTGACATGGTTTCAGCACCACGGACAGCGACAGAGACAGGGACAGGGAGAGTGCGGCTCAGGGTTAAATTGTCTGCTGGATATTGTCCAACATCATAATTCTGTGTAGTGATGTTATGAGCACTGACGAAAGCAGCACGGCGTCGCAGGGTGATCCTCCACCCTCCACAATGCACAGCTGCTCAGGCACCCACGCGCCGGCCTGCGGGGGTCAGCACAACTCAGTGACAGAGCTTACGGTGGTCTTTACATCCATTTGATTTGATTTAACTGTGTTTATCTGATCTTAGCACGCATAACTCACCTCGCTGGCTCATCGTCAAGACCTCTCTCTCTCTCTCTCTCTCTCTCTCTCTCTCTTTCTCTCACTTTGTGTAAAAATCACTGCAGTGTCACTGTCGTGGTGGTGCTGTGTGAGTGTGTGTTTTGCTGGTGTTGGTATAAATGGATCAGACACAGCAGCTGCTGCTAGAGTTTTTAAAACCTCACTGTCCCCTCTGTTAGACACACCTACCTCACTGGTCCAATCCTGCTCTCCGCTGGTCCTGTGGGGGTCCTCAGTATTAAAGAACAGGGTGAAAGGTTTGCAGAGCAACAGAAGGTTAAAAGGTTTGCAGAGCAACAGACAAACTACCGTCTAAGTTCTTTTGTTTGATCAGTGGAGGTGAGAGATTGGACAGTGAACAGCTTTAATGTTATGGTTGATTGGTGTGTTTAATATTTATTTAACCCCTTAATGACATACTACAACTGTAATGTTTAATTACATATTTTTAAAAGTATGAATACGACTGTTTGCCTTGTAGTCCGTGTAATTACTATGCCATAAGCCACTGTATTTAATGAACCTAGGCTTTGTGAAGGTTTAACTCACAGTTACAAGAACAACGATGGCATAATCGTTACCATGATCACCATCATTATGAAAAATGCGCCTCGTGATCAATGATATCGATGGTTTGTTTGTTTTAATTGAGGGAGATTAAAGCAGTGCAGGGAGAGCTGCACTTATTGACCCGGATGGCACTAATCTAATGGTCCTCATACACAATCAATACCTAAAGAGTAGAGTCCAGTGGCCAAAGCCGATATAGACACAAAGTGGACAGGCTGCTCATTACGGACTAATGAAGTAACAAAAGCCTGGACCATTAAAAGGCCAATACCATGGGAAATAAGTATTCCTCTGTTGTTTTTAATGTCGGATTTCAATAATACGTGAACATTGTTGACATTTCAAAACACACTCATTGTCAAAAAGTAGTTGCACCCAGGAGGAGGTGTCGGATTGCAGTGATATTTGGAATGGAGCTAAAGGTTACTAGGAGCAGTTAATTAATACATTTAGACTGATACAGGCAATGTTTATTGAGCTGCACATACACAAGTCTCTCTCAGTGTAATGCAACATTCCAGATGTTCCAGCATGGAGTTGTAGAAGTTTTAATGTGGTCCTGTGATAATCCATGCTTTTAATGAAGCCCATAGGTGATCTGGCATTGTTAAACTTGAATCAGTCAGGTCTCATGACGTCAAAATCACCCACCAAGTTTCATTCCTGTCAGTGGATTTCTTCTGGGTCAGTGTGTTATCTCATACTTCTTATATATGAAAGTTTAGGTGATGTCATATCCTTTTACCCATATATTCCCAATCAGAACATATACAGTTGTAGTCAGCCTGATCAAACAGCATTTCCAGTGTTGCATCAAAATTGATTTAGCTGTGTGTCCTTTAAAGAATTTCCATATCAATGCTACACATTCTTTCAGACCCACAGAATTAGGTTCTGCTCACTCAGAGTGATGGTTAGTGTCAATGGAATCTGATCACACAGCGTGGACGCCAAATTTAATCAGACGGATTGTAATGAAGTAAAGTGTACATCACACAATGTAAATAAAACAGAAAAGTAGTAACGCTCAGCTGCAGAGAGTGAACTGTGAGTGGTTACCTAGCAACCAGCACTCAACAAACTGACACATGTATTATGACCATGCAGATATCACAGGAGGCACTAATTCCAGCACAGGTTAAATGCCTCTCAACCAATCAGGTTGCAGCATTACAGCTTCATGAATATGGAATTAGGGACTGCTTTAATTATGATGCTTAATTACATTAAGGTAGGAAAGAAAACAAAGACAGTAAGTGCAGACGCCTAAAGCTAGGGCACTACAAAGGCATCAAGTGTGCTCAATAACTTCATAGACATTATCGATTGGTCTGTTATTCTTATTCATATTGATGGACTGATTGATTATGCTAAAGCTGGGTTCTGTATCAATGGACGGTCCAGAAGCTCTGAAAAAGCCCTGGACGAGGAACTGACGAGTGAGTCATAATCTCACAGACGAGAGAGAGAGAGAGAGAGAGAGAGAGAGAGAGAGAGAGAGAGAGAGAGCGAGCCCTCCAGTGTGTGAGTTCTGGCCTTTAGACACTCACACAGACACACACACATGCACCCACAGTCTCCGTAGTGGCCTTCTCTCACGAAAAATGACTCATTTCAAGCGTCCACGCTCCCTGCCCTCCCACCTGACCACACCATTGCAACACTGGCCTGACTCACCGGTCAGCGCTTGTTTGTTTCCCTACATTTTAAAGACAAACCTTGTCCTGACTTGTCCTGAAAAAAAGGAGTACAAAAAAAAAAAAAAAACAGGACTACACTTTTTAACCAAATGCAGTGGCCATAAAAAATCTGCTGATAGGGGAGTCCCAGAAGGTGCATATTCACCCTGCAGTGAAACAAATCAAGGTTTTCCACCCTGTTGGGGATACTGTTTGTTTCGGAGTGAACACCACTGCTGTTGTGTTTAATCACAGCAGGTAAATGCTGATGTCTATGTACATACTGTAACTGGAGTTCAACACGCTTGGAGGAGAACACTAACCGACTAGACCTGTTATGTCAGATATTAAATGGCCACGTTTGCTGGCACTCTGCTGAGAGATGTAGGGAGATGTATATGCGTTATTATTAAATATGAGACGTGATATTACATATGCTGTAGGGAAAAGACCTTGTATCTCCACCACTGATGTTTCCGCTCTTTCTCCCTCTCAGCTCTGTCTCTCTGTATTTCTCTTTGACCTTTGTCCTACAGAGTACAAAAACACAAATGTGTGTGTGTGTGTGTGTGTTAGCCCTATATGTTTTCTGAGAGTGACCCCTGTGCCTGAAGGGAGCTGACTAATGCTAAACACGCTAAGCTTCACTAATGGGCCGCTATAGTTACTCAGGCATTTAAACGCTGTCGGCTTTCACCTGGCACTGGACGCTGAGTCTCTCCAGTGAAGCACACCACTGTGTGAGTCTGCAGATGCTGCCTGTTAGCATTTACACACTGCGTTCACGCTTACTCCTAATGCGATAATAGCCAGTTCTGTGCATGCAAAGCTGCACAACCTTAAACACTGTAGTGTTAATTTAATTCAGTATTAAATGCACAATTCGTATACAAATGTTAAACAAGTGAATTTCATTTGTTCCAGTTGGTTGCTAGGGTGTCGTTTGGTTGTTGCTGAGGTGTTAAATGTGGCTGTTTAGATTTGACATTTGGCTGAAGCATCCCAGGGCAGACCTATGGTGTGGTTGTTTCTCAGGTGTCCCAGGTGGTTGCTATAGTGCGGTTTGGCAGTTGCTGGGGTATTTTCTTTGAGGGATTCTGGGGTGTCCCGGGTGGTTGCTATAGTTCTGTTTGGCAGTTGCTGGGGTATTTTCTTTGAGGGATTCTGGGGTGTCCCGGGTGGTTGCTATAGTGCTGTTTGGCAGTTACTGGGGTATTTTCTTTGGGGGATTCTGGGGTGTCCCAGGTGGTTGCTATAGTGCTGTTTGGCAGATGCTGGAATATTTTCTTTGGGGGATTCTGGGGTGTCCTGGATGGTTGCTATAGTGCTGTTTGGCAGTTACTGGGGTATTTTCTTTGGGGGATTCTGGGGTGTCCCGTGTGGTTGCTATAGTGCTGTTTGGCAGGTGCTGGGGTATTTTCTTTGGGGGATTCTGGGGTGTCCCAGGTGGTTGCTAAGGCATTCCAGTGGAGTCCTTTATCATATATGGAGTCCTTTATGATATGTTTATCAGCCACTGAAGTGTCTCACCTTGTTGCTAGGGAGTTGTTTTGTGGTATCTATGTCGTTGTTTGGGATTAGGGCAAGGATTTCCAGGTGTTGTTTGGTAGCTGCATTAACATTTAGCCTCATTACAAGACCCCCTTAATCTTATCAGTGAAATCGGATATTTTTAAATAAGATTTGTGGTCAATCCTTTAAGGATGTAAAAGGTGTTTAATTGCAATAGTAAAACACAAATGCTCCAGAGCAGCTGCACATGAGCCTGAGGTCACCAGGCCCAATGCCAAGGTTCACCTAGAGATGTATCTCCACATGAATGCTCTCGATTTCTGAAGAAATGTGGGATGAAGTGTCCAATTACTTTTGGTTATATTTTCTTGATATGCAAATGATGCACCTGTGTGTGTGTGTGTGTGTGTGTGTGTGTGTGTGTGTGCATAACATGGCAGTTTATGACACATGCACACACTCTGTCCCCTACTCCTCTCTGTGTTTCTCTCATGCAGATTAGCTTTAGGTGATAAAAGAGAGTATAAATGTGTCCTCAGGTCTGAGAAGCCCAAACACTCACACACACACACACACACACACACACACACACACACACACACACACACACACACACACACACACACACGAGAGACCACTCTGCTGGTGATAAGAGCAGAGTATCGTGGCTGCATCTCATTTAATGTGGTGTGTAAATTGATCTGTTCAGGTTCTAAATGTGCTCAAACACGCAAATGAATTACAGTGAGCTGGGCTTGTTTAAACTGGACTTGATCGAGCTGGGTTTGTTGGAGTTAGGTTTAATAGAGCTGGGCTTAATAAAGCTTAGCTGTAGGAGCTGGGCTTATTTGACTCAGAGCTTATTGGAGCTGGTCTTGTTCGAGCTGGGCTTAAGTTAGCTGGGCTTGTTAGAGCTGGGATTGTAGGAGCTGTGCTTGTCGCAGCTGGGTTTAAACAAGCTGGGTTTGTTTGAGCTGGACTTTTTGGAGCTGGGCTGTATTTACATATTAAAATCATAAACATAACTTATTAATTAATGAGTCGTTGCTTTAGCAGCATTCAGGTCCAACATTCTAAGTATCTCTAATAAATGCTGTAAGTCCATATTAATGATCTTTATAAAAACAATGTATCTACTGGCAGCGCAGCCACCGTTAAAGGTGTAATAGAGTGATAGAGATTATGAAATTCTGTTTATCAAATTCATATTTTTCTCATGATTTTTGTTTTTTATTTTATTTGATTTACAAATCAGTTATTACAGCAGTAATGACACTGTAACAGCAGTAAAGTGCGTAAAATGTGTGTAAACAATGTCTTAAACCAACACAATCTTGATGTTAAGAAAACTGGGTTCCACCTGTAAAACGGTAAATATGACACCAGTTGTTACATGTTTGTTACATGAGTTGTTCATATGTAACTACATGGTTATTAACATCACTTAACAAAGAGTAACCACATTTTACATACAGTCCCAGATATTTGGAACTGGGAGAATAATGCGAGAGAGGGAGTGGAAGAAGAGCAAGGAAAAAAAAAAGGAAAGATATCACCAGAGGCCAAAGCAGGAGGGCGAGTGATGATAAAGATCTGACGCATGCAAAACAACTCTCATTGTCTTTGGGCTGTAGATAAGCAGCTCTGGCAGCACTGCTGAGGGATGTGAGTGGAGTGAAGCAAAATTATGCGGACAGCGAGGTGTAATCCCTTAACATTCGCCAGGAACGCCTCCGGGGAAACTGAAGATCCACTTCTTTTGCCGATCCGGGAAAAAAAAAATAAAAATAAAAAACAACAACAATGAAAACCAAAGCAAACAGAGAGATAGAAAGAGAGGGAGAGAAACCTATACATCCCCTTGTTTTTCATAGACCTGCAAATCCAACACCCCACCCCCCCCCCCCAACAAACACACACACACACACACACACATACATACATCTCGACAACACATCATCATCATCAGACATGTCCCTAATTGAATCTCGATTACAATAGCTGAGATTGATTTGGAAAATGGAGCATGAAGGCCACCGTCCACAATTAAATTACCAAAGCGCAGAGCGAGGTCGCCATCAACAAGCTGGGACCTGTTGGGTCTATGAAACAGAAAGGGTGTGTGTGTGAGTGTGTGGGGGTGGGGGTTGGGTGGGGGTTGGGGGGGGGGTGTGCAGCCAATTCTAATCCCCCCCTCCTCTAAGGCTCATTAACAAGGGTGAAATTAAAGCGAGGGGATGTAATTAACCCAAGCCACCAGAGATTACAGCCATGGGTCCAGACGGGGCTCTGGAGAGTTGATCCAGGACCAGCTTCCGGAGGCAGAACCAGGGAATACACAATAAAACACGTCTAAAAACGTGTCTAAAACTGGTAACTATGACAATGCCTGTGACAGATATTAAACCAAGCACTTTTGGAGCACTTCAATTGGTCCAAACTTTAAGAAGTTTCCATGCCATGTAAAGAGTCCAGGGGATGAAGAAACATAGCCCTTAGGGGTCTTGGATTGTTTTGGCCAGTCATATATATTTATACTGTGTAAGCCACATTGCACAAAGTTTATCTTGGCAGAGTTATGTGTGTTTGTTTTTTGAGCAATCGCTCTCCTTTGTGTGTGGAAGGTTCAGTGCACTATAACAATCCCAAAATACATGGCAATAAATACTGTACATACCAATATGCCCTAGCAGACCCTGGATACCCACAATGCACCACTGTGTTTGCTTTGAAATACTGTGATTCTATAATATGCTGGGGGCATTACCCATATAAAGTAGTCCCTCAGATCAATCACCCACTTCAGAAACATTGCTTCTGAAAATAGTGCACTTTATAGTGGTGAATGTAAGGAATAGTGATAGTGGGGAACAGTTTGGGACACAGCATGTCTCTATCAGGAGGGTAAATGCCCAGCTCCAGACCCTGTGCTGCTTTACTTTATGTGCCTCAAAACCCATTTTTCAGCCCAAGCTCTGCAGGTTATGACCCAGCCTTATCGTAAAACACACGTCCAGAGCCTTTAAACAGGCAAACCCATTAGAGTCACAGTGGGGAAGAGATGGGGCCGCAGAGAAGACAAGGAAAGAGAAGTGAGAGAAGAGAGGGCTGTACTGATATGTGATTCTCAAACACAAAAAAGTAAAGAATGGAGAATTCTTGGCACATTAATTAGTGATCATATACATTTCCCATTCGCAATAGCAGAGTGTGTGCTTTGGGATGGCATGGTGGCACAGCAGGTAGGTGTCGCAGTCACACAGCTCCAGGGGCCTGGAGGTTGTGGGTTCGATTCCCGCTCCGGGTGACTGTCTGTGAGGAGTTGGTGTGTTCTCCCTGTGTCTGCGTGGGTTTCCTCCAGGTGACTGTCTGTGAGGAGTGTGGTGTATTCTCCCTGTGTCTGAGTGGGTTTCCTCTCACAGTCCAAAAAACACACGTTGGTAGGTGGATTGGTGACTCAAAAGTGTCCGTAGGTGTGAGTGTGTGAGTGTGTGTGTGTGTATGTGTTGCCCTGTGAAGGACTGGCACCCCCTCCAGGGTGTGTTTCTGCCTTGTGCCCAATGATTCCAGGTAGGCTCTGGACCCACCGCGACCCTGAACTCGATAAGGGTTACAGAAAATGAATGAATGAATGATTAAGTAAGTGATAAGCCCTATCCCGGATGATGCGGCAGCAGTCTAAGTGGGAGACCAACAGAGCATCACTCATTGCATTCCAGGCCAGTGTAGTGAAATTGTTCATTAGTGTTCTCCTCCAAGCATGCTGAGAGCTCTTTTTGTTTAATCTGAATAGAAGAAGTTGCTTGCTTCATGTGTCAGCTTTTGTCCATATCGAGAAATGAACTGCGATCCCGGACGAGCCCCCGACTGGAAGAGCTCTGGAGCTAGTACTGATCTACACAGTAGCTGTGTTCCAAAACCTAGGCTGCAGCTTCAGGAAGTCTATTATGGGTAAGTGTAGGATGAGAAGGATACTTTTGGACCTTCCTCCAAGTCTCAGAATGAAGTCTACATTTCTCAGCTCATCCATAATGTAACAGCTGAGAACTGCAGCCATACGGCTTTGGAGCACAACTCGTGTGTTTGTACACCCCTTGTGTATGTACAAAACATCTAGACCTAAATGCTTTGTGAAGAGTATGCACAAATGTATTGTTGTTGTACAAATTTGCCCATTTCCCTTAACCACACACAGAACAGCAGTGAGAGATGGTAGTTGTTACCTTCTGCCCATCAACAGAAATCTGGCAGCAGCTCCGTGTGTGGTACTGCTGGGCACTCTCCTTTCCCTGCGTCACTGGCACGTCTCTGAAGTGTGTTCATCATTGTGCGGTGTTACGCAAAATAATGCTGATGGTTACATTTCCTCCCCCCATCTCTTGCTCTTTCTTTCTGCTGCTTTAACTCCCCTGCATTTAACTGCCAATGCCAGCAGATGCCATCTGTCCCAAATCAGCTGGGGACCAGCCAGCTCAGCTGAGAGAGAGAGAGAGAGAGAGAGAGAGAGAGAGAGAGAGAGAGAGAGAGAGAGAGAGAGAGAGAGAGATGAATGATCCATCTTCCCTCCCTCGTCCTTACTTAATTTCCCAAGCTTCAATCAGATGGAACAGTCCCACAACTCTGAATTCACCATTTCCCTTGTATACTCTCTCTCTCTCTCTCTCTCTCTCTCTCTCTCTCTCTCTCTCTCTCTCTCTCTCTCTCTCTCTCTCTCTCTCTCTGGGGTCAGGTACTGACTGAGTAGGTACGGAATGTTAAACTCCAAGAATCTTGCAAAGAATAAAACTACACAGCCAAACACTTGTGATCACCTGCTCATTGAAGAGCGCTCACAAACAAAACACCACTCCAGCTCCACACCAGAGAACCCAGTTCCACTGCTCCATAGCACAGGACTGTCTACTCCTCTAGCCTTCACTTGGCACTGAGCATGGTGGTCTCAGATTCAAGTGCATCTCATTTGGATTCATGTATTTATATGGAGATATGTGCATGTTGCTGTCTATGGTGCTGAAACGTATGTAGAGATTATTGTAAGAGCCATAGCGCTGGTAGACCTTTGTGAGCCGAGCCAAAGAAATGCCACAGATTTGTGGGACCCTCCTGTTTTTTCCTGTTTTCATGAAGAAAAACACCCGCGGTGCTCACTCCATGCCATGCATCACCACGAGCGATTAGAGGAACTATCGAGTGTGCCATCATCTTAGGGCATTCATAGTTAAATAGACCATGTAAAGCAAATGCTGCTATTTCCACCGCTGAATTCCCAGGTCCCCTCAGGGCTGAGGGACCATAAAATGCAATGGAAACATTTGCACTTTCTTCTCTCTCTTCACACACAAATATATATATCCCCCCTGACTTTTATCCTGGAACCACTACAGTGGGAGTATGGCCTGGGATCACACCTAAACCTCACATTAACCTGATGACAGGCCCAGACTGTGATATATGATCCAGTATGAGAGTAATCTTTACAGTCAGACAGTAATACCTGTGGACAAGCAGTTTGTGTACTCTTCACAGTCCAACGGTTTTAATTGGAGATTGACTGTAATCCGTGTGAATGTGCAGCATGTGGAGTTTTCAGAATCTGAGAGTAGTAATTGGAAGGTGTTTTTTGCAGAATGATCATAATTTAATCACGTAGGAATCTACAGTATGTTCTTATTATATCCAGACCATAATAGGGGTATGATCTAGAATGAATCTACAGTGTGCACTTCTTACATGCTGACTGTAATAAATGTATGATCCAATTTGTATATGCAATGTGTACTTCTGAAATACTGACTGTAATTAGTGTATATGAATCTCCAGTGTGTACTTCGTATCTTCTGACTGTAATTAGTATATGATCCAGTATGAATCTGTTGGGTGTATCTTACTCCTACGCTCCAGTGAGGACAGTATTGGTTTGTGATGATGGGTGCTACTCGTAGAGTGTAATGGTTAAAGCGTTGAGGCTCTCTCTTTCTCCTATCGCTTGCTCTGCTTCTCTTTCTTCTCCCACGTCAGGCCCAAGCATCAATATTTACCCAGAAGCAGACTAGACCCCCCTGCGCTGCTCAACAACAGGCTGGTCCCACTGGGGCCTCGGCAATGAGTGGGAGTCCGGAACATACCAACTCTGCTGGAATAGGGGTGTCCATCTCCCTCAGCTGGGATCTGCAGCTTTAGTGCTTCAGGCCAGGCCTGTGTGTATAGGATGAAAGCACCTAAAATCCCAAATGGTAGACCATCCCTGAGCTTCTGAAACGCACAACTCCCACTTTGTCCTCGAGCTGCTTTTCCAACCGAGCGCTCGGCACCTACGGCAGCCCCTGGAAACAAAACAGAAAAGGCTGTGTGGACAATATCGAGGGTTTTCTTTGGCATTTGAAAAGCGTTCTGCACGAGAACCGGCTGCAAGAGATCAGAGGGTTAGATCAATCCCACTTCAAAGACTCAATCTGAATCGATTCATCAGAGACAAGCCGGCACCTGCGCAAGCTGAGGCTGAATATTAAAGTAAAAAAAAAAAAAAAAAACGCTCCGTCAAAGAAAATACAAACAGGCCAGGCTTGAAAGAGCTGGACTGTGTGGGTTGGTGGTGTCCGAATAGACATCGGAAGCAAATGAGCAGGTCAGGAACAGAGTAATTCAGGTCTATAGTCTACAGTCTCATGAATAAAGGCTTGATAAATGGAAGGTGGCTTGGAAGTGGAAGTATACACTCAGAAAAGGAGAGAATAGTAGGGAGTAGGGGAAGAGTGGGGATATATCAGGCAGTGAGTGAATGTAGCTGATGTTGGAAGCAGGTGAAATGGGCAAGAGTAAGGGCCTGTTTACACCTGCCTTTTTGGTGACAGGGTCCATTACAATAGTATCACTCTAACCACATTCCGAAGTGATCAGAAACAGAAACAAAATAGTCCTCGTCTGAAAATACCAGCTGCAAACCAGGCTGGATCCCGAATGTGGTCCAAGGAAGGACATATTTGCAAAACTGAACATTAAAACCATTATTGCTCCTTCAAGAGTTTCAACAGGGACTATTTTTTTTCCCTGAGTGTTTTCACATATCCCTCCACAATTAGTGGATATAGTACAGTCTATCCAACTCAGTCCTTTACATTCAACTCTTCAGACACCTGGTTCCATTCACCGCCACTGTGGATAATTCATAGCCAACTGTGACTTATTCTGGTTGCAGTTCTGAGCTGGGGATGGTGAGTTACTGCCGTTTATGTGCCTTTGGTTCTGCTGCCTGTTTTTACTGTGGGTCCACGTCACTCACTCGTCCTGATTGAGCCACTAGCTGCGACTTGACTTGTGAAGTGTCCCCACTTTGCGCTCGAGTGCTTTCCGCCATGTTTCACAGCCTCATGAATAGTCATTTGGCAAAAGTGTGTGTTAGCTCTCGCCATTACGGAGCACTTCTCTCCAGATGAACAACCACGATCTGACACGCAGTAAAGCGGCGTTCATAATGGAGCGCTATCGGAACCACCGGGAAAAACGTACAAACATGAATTGGAGTGAGTTGAAATGGACGTGGGATAAAAGAGGGGAAACCATGGTTAATAGAAGTGCTTTGTCAATAAGAGTTAGCCTTAGGGAGTTTTAATAAAGTGTCTAATAAGGGGAATCACAAGACATGTGTTTCTAATAAAACGCCCAGAGTACAAAACTAAGGGTTCTAATAAAGAGGCTGATAAGGGGAAAATATAAGGTATGTGTCTCCAGGAAAATGGTCAGTGAGAGACATAATGAGTGGGTGGAGCTAAAACAGGCCAGGACCAATCATGAAATTTACCCTTTCATTAGGAGAGCTCAGTTCTAGAAAGCAGAAGTAGTATTCCTTTTTTAAAAAACTCTAGGTAAGCAATATGTTTTCCATTGTGGGTTCCAGATGACTGTCTGTGAGGAGTGTGGTGTGTTCTCTCTGTGTCTGCGTGGGTTTCCTCCAGGTGACTGTCTGTGAGGAGTGTGGTGTGTTCTCCCTGTGTCTGCGTGGGTTTCCTCCGGGTGACTGTCTGTGAGGAGTGTGGTGTGTTCTCTCTGTGTCTGCGTGGGTTTCCTCTGGGTGACTGTCTGTGAGGAGTGTGGTGTGTTCTCCCTGTGTCTGCGTGGGTTTCCTCCGGGTGACTGTCTGTGAGGAGTGTGGTGTGTTCTCCCCTTGTCTGCGTGGGTTTTCTCCGGGTGACTTTCTGTGAGGAGTGTGGTGTGTTCTCCCTGTGTCTGCGTGGGTTTCCTCCGGGTGACTGTCTGTGAGGAGTGTGGTGTGTTCTCCCTGTGTCTGCGTGGGTTTCCTCCGGGTGACTGTCTGTGAGGAGTGTGGTGTGTTCTCCCTGTGTCTGCGTGGGTTTCCTCCGGGTGACTGTCTGTGAGGAGTGTGGTGTGTTCTCTCTGTGTCTGCGTGGGTTTCCTCCGGGTGACTGTCTGTGAGGAGTGTGGTGTGCTCTCCCCATGTCTGCGTGGGTTTCCTCCGGGTGACTGTCTGTGAGGAGTGTGGTGTGTTCTCTCTGTGTCTGCGTGGGTTTCCTCCGGGTGACTGTCTGTGAGGAGTGTGGTGTGTTCTACCTGTGTCTGCGTGGGTTTCCTCCGGGTGACTGTCTGTGAGGAGTGTGGTGTGCTCTCCCCATGTCTGCGTGGGTTTTCTCCGGGTGACTGTCTGTGAGGAGTGTGGTGTGTTCTCTCTGTGTCTGCGTGGGTTTCCTCCGGGTGACTGTCTGTGAGGAGTGTGGTGTGTTCTCTCTGTGTCTGCGTGGGTTTCCTCCGGGTGACTGTCTGTGAGGAGTGTGGTGTGTTCTCTCTGTGTCTGCGTGGGTTTCCTCCGGGTGACTGTCTGTGAGGAGTGTGGTGTGTTCTCTCTGTGTCTGCGTGGGTTTCCTCCGGGTGCTCTGGTTTCCTCCCACAGTCCAAAAACACACGTTGGTAGGTGGATTGGTGACTCAAAAGTGTCCATAGGTGTGAATGTATGTGTGTGTGTGTGTTGCCCTGTGAAGGACTGGCGCCCCCTCCAGGGTGTATTCCTGCCTTGCGCCCAATGATTCCAGGTAGGCTCTGGACCCACCACGACCCTGAACTGGATAAGGGTTATAGATAATGAATGAATGAATGGACCCAAAGTTGGTTCTTCTATGGCATCACTCGAACCTTTTGTAGCTCCTTAGTTTTTAAGATTGTAGTGCAATCTATTTACTAGTTTACTTTTAGTACAGTTGCAATAAAAAAAAAATAATTTAATCTAGTTTGCTGTAATCTAGTTGTGTATTAGTTCACTGCTTTTAAACCTAAAATATATGTTTATAAACTAAAAAGTGAACCAATTTAGTCCCAAAAAGTACTGAAGTAGCAGACTTTCATGTGCATTACTAGTGCAACAATATGAACATATTTACTACATAAAGTAAGGGAATATACTTCCAATTTACTTAAAAAAATTAACTTTAATGAATTACTGTTATTGTTAATATTTATTTAATTTTTTTATTTTTATAAGGGATTACGTGAATAACAAGCATGGCATTAGAGCTACGGCGTTCTCAGCTCCGCAGCCTGTGAGAGTTCTTGTTGAAGCAGGTTCTGGAACGAAGCTGAACCCGGGGAGGCATCTACGGGAGCCGTTCTTCACTTGATTTCTCATGAGGGAAGATTAGAGGGTATATGAACCAGCAGAATTCTGACATGCATTTCCAACGGCGCCTATATTTAGCCCCATCCTGGTCTCGTTCTGTGCTTCCTGAGCCTTGCTGTCTTTTTGCTTATTAAAAAGAAAAGAGGAGAAAAGGGGGTGAGAAGAAAGAACAAGAGAAGACAGAAGAGAGAGGGAGAGAAAGAGACAGAGAGTGACTCATGCTATAGTCAAGAGACTAAGTGCTAATACCAACGGCCCCTGTCTCAGCTCTGTGTTTCCCTTCTTTTGGGAGTAAAACATCCAATTCTTCGTCCTCATCAATGGCGTTCAGGTGAGATGGAAGAGGAGAAGTCAACGGGGTGAAACGGAACCGGATAGAGAGCTGCGGAGCGAGAGGCAGAGGACGGAAGCTTTGAGTTATAAGGCTGTCAGGGTTATTTACAACATGGGAAGTGGGTGAACAGGTGGGGAGTTCTTTTTTGTTGAGGCACAAAGCTATTCTATGTAAATGGAACTCGCTCGTTTCTGCGGAAACGCCGTCGTCTCTGACCCTCGGGTCCTACTTAAAGGGCTCGGGAATAATTTATTGAAGCTGGGGAGAGGGGAAGGCTATGAGTGAGGAGGGTGAGAGAGAAGGCAGAGAGCGAGGAATACACACGTGTTTGAGCTTAAATTCGGCCTGAAATTTTGGCGTGTAGCCACTGAATATTCTTTCATTTAAATCTTCAAATCCAGATTTACATATTCCTGCTGAGTTACCTTCTCAAACAACACTAAAGACAGCTGTCAGTGCATTAAAATAGAAGAATATATAAATAAACAAATAAATAAAAGAATTATATCATTAAGAACATAAAGCGCATAAACTTTCCCTCCGTCCCAAATATGAACAATACACAGAAAACAGAGGGACACTAAACCATCCGGGACTTTTATTATGATAAGTTGGCTATGTTTAGATCACAGGAGACAGGAGGGCACTTCAGTTTTTATTGTAGCAATGTTGTCACAGTGGTTACCCCTGCCCCAGCCGCTTGGACTCTGAGGAACTGGGAGGCCTTGCCCTTAAGCGAGGAACACCTCACACACTGTGGAACCTGAATGTGGGATCCATCATCCATCAAGGCATGGATAGAGAGTGATAGAGAGAGACGGTGTGTGTGAAGGTGGAGGTATATTTCATAAGGTAACGTCTCTGATGCTGTGAAAGACAGTGCCTGTGCTTGTAGGTGGAGGCTCATTTTCATATGAAGGGCTTCTGTGGATGAACATAACTTTGGTGGTGTTGTTAAGCTAAAGGTTTCCGTGCTTTGAGAGTGAATGCGAAGCTTCTGACTCCGGTTGGTGTCTGTGAAAGTTGACAGAAGCTGCCACAATTTAAACACTTTTTTCATCCAGTAAAAGGTTTTAAGGTTGAATTAGAGTTAAGCTTATGGCAATTCGCCACAGAATTAATGTAAATCCCCACAATTCACAAAGTGTGTGTGTGGTACACATTATTCTTAGAGTTTTACAAATATATAACATGTTTGACAGGGATCTCCACAGCAAAACACAAAGTTCTGCAAAGTTCGGTTCTAGAAGTTGTGTTGTGTACAATCCACATTAGAAATTAAGAGTCATACAACCTTTAGTTTCCGTACGGAGCCCCTAAGGTGACATGGTGGGTTTATTTAGCAAGTTGTGGCCTCTATATAGTATTTTGAGGCCACAAAATAATATATTGAGGCCACAAAATAGTAAAATGAGGCTATGAAATGACTGCACACCCTGACAAAACTTGTGTGGTTGTTCAGCTGCTATGTCAATCAAACTTGTGTGCGTTGCAAATGCAGGTCCCTTGGTCCAAGCTTCAAAATACTATTTCATGGCCTCAATATATTATTCTGTGGCCTCAAAATACTATATAGTGGCCACAACTTGCTAAATAAACCCACCATGTCATCTTAGGGTCTCCATATTTCCGAGTCATTGTTGCAGTGGATCTTCTTTTGTGTCTATTTCCTTTTCCCAGTGTCCCCAATCAGACCCTCAGTGTTGAGTTATTGTGCTCACACTGGAGGGAGGATGGACACTAACAGCTGGGGATCTGAAGTTTGATTGTGTGTTAAAGCTTTGGAGACAGTCCAGGAGGTGTTTACCAGGTATTGCGTGGTTGTTGGGGGTTCACGGTTTTTGTGTAGCTGTGTAATGCAGTGAAAGGTAACCGTTAGCCTGTGGGTTGTTTCTGTAACAGGTGGTGAGCAGATGGCATTTATAATTTCCGTATGGTTGTGTGTTTGTGTGAATGCGTCAATGCACTTTTATATGTATCACATGCATCGTCTGCCAATGTGGGCGCATCTTTTTACGCTTGCATGTGTAACCGGTACAAATGCCAGTCTAGTGTATGTTTTGTCAGTGCCTCGGGGCATGTGTGTGTGTGTGTGTGTGTGTGTGTGTGTGTGTGTGTTCACTGACATTTCACCTGCCATGTGTATATAAACACTGCCATTTTTTTCCTTATACTTCATACACTATGGCTGTGTCCAAAACCATTTCCTGTTCACTATATAGTGCACTATACAGGGTTTCCACCATTTTCTAGTAGTGTCTGTAAACATAGTGGACATTTTTCAGTGCACTCAAACAATCCCACAATGGACCACAACAAGTAGTGTACACATCATGTACATTAGCAGAAAGCAGATTACCCATAATCCACTGCGCTGTTTGGTTAATAACTTGTATGAGGTAGTGTACACTTTATACACTTAGTGCACTTTATAGTGAGTGAGTATTTAATAGGGAGCCATTTCAGACACAGGGTATGTCCAAAAGTTTGTGGACACCCCATGACTCGTGGTTCCATCCAGTACCGGTGGGATGATTTGGAGTCGTATGCGAGTTTTATAAAGCTATAGAATTAGCAGGTGTCCACACACTTTTGACTTAATTCCCAAGGACTCATGACTCGACTCAGATTCATTTCCCAGTAGCTGACATCAGGTCATATGACTCATGATTCATCTCAGACGTATGACTCTTTGAATCAGAACTTATGACCCTTTTAGATCTATAGCGCTCTATTGAAGGCTGGTGACTTGGCTCAGGCTTCAGAGTCATGAGTCATTGAGAATGGAGTTCAAGTGGGCAGCAAGTTCAAGCTGATTCACAAATCACTTGGATGGGAGTTTGAGTCGAGGCACGCGTCATGGGGAAGACTCTGGTATGTGTTTTCAGAGCTCTGTACTGTCCTTTATTCCTCTCAGAGAACTCCGCTCTGCCTCCGTTTATATCAAAGGGCAGCGTCTTCCACTTGCATTCACTCCGTACTCCACCGTGTGTGTGTGTGTGTGTGTGTGTGTGTGTGTGTGTGTGTGTGTGTGTGTGTGTGTGTGTGTGTGAGAGAGAGAGAGAGAGAGAGAGAGAGAGAGAGAGAGAGAGAGAGAGAGAGAGAGAGAGAGTGAGAAAGAAAGAGAGATAGAGAGATAGAAAGAGACCTCTTTAAACAGGGACTTATAGCTCTGAAGATGTCAGTAGTGAAAAGCTGAATGATTTAAGGTGGAATTCCCTCAGCACTCAGGACCTTAACTGCAGCTTATGGGACTTTAATGGGTCTGTCTTTCCTTCTTTTGTTTATTCATCCATTCATCCTTCTTCTCTCTCTCTCTCTCTCTCTCTCTCTCATATAGATTCAAACACACGTTTCATGGCAGGTACTGAATAATTAATCGTAGTATCATAATAAAATAAACATGTTTCTGTCTTTCCACACTCTCCCCTCATTCTCCTTTCGCGTCCCAACATCAGAGCCTCCACCTCCTCTACATTTTCTCCTCTCTCCCTCCTTCCCTCTTTCTGTCTGGGAGTGGGAGTTGTGGTGTTCTTATATAAATCGGTGTGTGTTGCACTTACGCAATCGAGCATGTGACTGAACGTGTGTGTGTGTGTATTTAAGAGGGAGGTATAGAGGCAGAGGTCATCAGAGAGAACCCTCTAAACTTCCACTGAAAAGAATCTCTCTCTCTCTCACACACACACACACACACATGCACACACTCACACACACTGCCCGCTGTCACTGTGTGTTTGTTTCATGTTTAATAGTCATGTTTACACTCTCTGACCTCTTACTGACCTTCACAAATACAGTTGTTTTCTCTGTAGTTTAAAGTTCACACTCGAGTGAAGGCTGCACTGATGCAGACTAAATCTGAGACCTCTCCCTGAAAACCACTTCTGTAGGATACTTCATTAGAAAGTCCCCACCATTAGGCTGTGGAGCAGAGGAAGTGTGTGCTCTGGTCTGACTGAGCCCTATCCAGTACCTTTGGGACGAGCTGGAGTAGTGTTAAACATCACAAACTAAGCGTCCGGCATCAGCACCTTGACCTCAGTAATGTTCTGGTGTCTTAGTGCTATCATAACCTCACTGAAATGTTTCAACATCACAACAATGAAAGCTGTCCTAGAGGAATAGGAGTAGAAGATGTTACTGAAGCAAATGGGCAACAACATCCGTGAGCAGGTGTCCAGAACAGGCTGTGGAACCCATGTTAGTTTACACATTTATTCACACACACACATGCACAATTGTTCTGGACTCTACATTCAGTGAAAATTCAGCTTCAGTGACGTGGTTGGAGGTGGAAATGGCTCCACTTCAGATGGAGAGAACACACAGAAGGAGAGCGAGGAGAAGGTGAGGCAAAATGTAAACATGCCTCTGCTGTTTTGCCACTGGAGGTGCTGAAAAATTAACTTATTTGTTACCTCCAAGTTTAAATTGCCTGAATTTTGAATTTCCACCTTAACATTAAAGCATCACACTTCTTTGATCCACTGACACCTGGGAGTACAGAGAGCTGCTCATGTGATCGCTGTGAGACAGTGGGGAAATAAAGACCAGCTCTTGGCGCTTCTAGTATTAAACGATTTAAACATGCCACTGAAGTTACCTTTCTTATGAATATATTCCTTCCACCTTAAATGTCATTTTAGGAGGCAGACGTTTGCTTTGTATTCTCCTCTTTTTTTTGATATTCATATGTTTATTTCCACCTTAAATGGGTCAGTAAACGCACAATTTGCCAGCCTCTTATTTGAATTTCCTGTTCTGCCTTAAAAAGGCATCTATGCAATGCTGAAGTTAGTTCAGTGCACTCACACAATCCCACAATGCACTACAAAAGTTAGTGTACAACCCATGTACACTAGCAGATAGCAGATTACCCAAAATCCACTGCATTGTTTGGTAAATGTCTGCTTGAGGTAGTTTCCGAAATCATTCACTGCCTTCCTGAATGATATAGGGAATAGTGAATAGGGAGCCATTTCAAACACAGCGAGGACGGCGTTGGCAGTAACTGTGACATCACCACCATGACAGAATCAAAAACAGCAAGAACAATGAGGTTTTCAATGATGCGATGTGGTGCTTTAAAGGCGTTAAAGGGAAGGGAGGCCTGTGTTGAAGAGAGCTGCAGACTGGCACATCCCCCTCCGGGTCCTGCTCCGGGAGACAGTGGCCATTAGCCATTAGCCCGTTCAGGCTGTGGCCGACAGTCATTTATCTGCTCTGTGTTTGCAGCCTAATTGCCCAGACAGCTAAGAGTCCTAGAGTTCTGCCAAATAAGCCTCAGCTCCCTCTTCACTTGGGTTTTTGGCCCGAACTGCAATGCTGAGCTAAGCTAGAGAGTGGGGGAGGGGGAGGGAGGGAGAAAGTGATTGGTTTTGCTTGTGTTTGTGCGTAATGAGCGTGAGAGTTGCTGGCTAATCCAGAGAGAGAGAAAGAGAGAGAGTGTGTGTATATTGAAAGGCCACGAGTGAATTTGTGCACCAAGAGAAAAGCAACTGTGGAAAACACAAATCCTCAACACTACATTAGCAAAGCCGTTAAAAGCTTGTGTGCAGACAAAGCCTTGTACTTCGTTTATTAGCAGAATAACCAGTAAATCCAATGCAAACTGAAGGACTGTGTCATTCTGATCGATGTAGGTTCATGTCTGTTGGAAGCATCAATTTTTGCCCTAGAACAGCCACAATATAGTCACAGGCTACAGCAGTAGTACAGTGCTAATGTAGCATAGGAAACCCAATAAGGAAGAGGTCTGCGAATTCAGGAGTAAAAACTGACATTTAATGTGGAATGGCTGTGTGTTTAATTGAACCCTGTGATGAACTTGATTGGTTTCGATGTCAGAGGGAAGTAAAAAAAAACTCAAGCAGCACTGCTGTGTCTGATCCACTCGCTCCAACTGTATTCAGTTGTAGAACTATATAGTGCTCATGTAGGAGAACTGGACATGATACAATGGCAAATGAATGTAGATACAAGGCAGGTGTACCTATTAAAGTGTGCATAAATATATGGTGTACCACTCTTTATTTATCTTTTGTGAAGGTGTTCTCCTAGTGCCTAGTGCTAAGGAACGGCTGGTGTTTTTCTGTCCCAGCGCTGAGATTTCTGTGGATGACTAGGTCTTGTTTGGAGTTATTTTACCTGTGAAATGTGTTGCTCAAGAGCTCTACAACGGTGAGATTCTGTCAGAAAGAAAAGGAGAAAGACTTGAGTCCAGTTCTGAGTCCTGCATGAGACCACTGAAGTGGGCAACAGCCTTTACCTCAATTTGATCTGAAAGGAAAGAGTGGGGAAGGCTTGCAGATAAGAAGCTTCAAATTGGACGCCGGCTTTTGTGCAGAATCATCAAAGCGAGGACGGCCCCGGCGGACGTCCTTCATTAGGGTAGTGCTTCTTTTGTAAATAAATAAGGGACGTGTCTCAGTTGATTAGGTCTCTGTGGTGCGTCAGATGGGAAAATGAGGAAACTTAAGGAGGTAGATCAAGAACGAAATGTTCTAAAGTGTAGATGAAGAACCATCACCATCATTATATTCATTATACTGAGGGGTAAAGTGAATAACCCTGATGATGTAGTTACATTGCCCCCTGTTGGTGAGGGGGAGGTATATTCAGTAGCGAAGGGCCAGTTCTCGGTGTTGATGTTGGAAGGAGGGCTGTACTGTTTTGGTCAGAATGGGGTTATCCTGGTGAGCTCTGGTCAGTACTTATCAAACATACCTTTGTATTCCGTGTAACTTTCATTATGTGGTTTTCTGACCCGTATAAGACCCATTTCCGGAGAATTAGCCACTACCCAATTTTGAATGATATAACAAAAGATTCACAGACCTTTCTGTGGCTGTGCTCAAGTCCCAATCATTCAGATTCTTCTTTTCACAGAGCTGCTGTGTTTTAATAGGACGGTGCCAGAGCTGGAGTTAAACAGATAAAGTCAGGAAAGAGTCATGGTTAATCCACTGTTTACTGCAGGCTCAGATTGTAGTGATATGATTCGCTTAGAATGTATTCAGAGCTTTGTTTGTTTTACGTTTGAAGTGCGCTGCACAAACTGAAACTGAGTCAACTCCAAGAGTTTCAACTCACTGAATCATTGGCCAAAAATTCCTGACTCCTAGATGCTAAACGATTCAGTTCTTAGGGAGTTGACTCCTAATCAGTAAATATTTTAAAGACTTTATTTTGTCCGCTCTCACTGTGCAGAGAGGCATTTCTCTCTCTCTCTCTCTGAGTCAGTGGAATGTTTGTTGGGTGTGAGCACCTGGAGCCCCTGTCTGAGCTGTTATAGGGCTTGTGCAAAGAGTTGAGGGTGATGTCTACACCTGCAGTGTTTGTCCTGGGCCCATTGTACTGCTTCTTTTGGTGCCACATGTCCTGCCTCCAGCAGGCGAAACTGTCTGTGTGGCTCACGAGGGTTCAGGGCGAGGGGGCGACGGACTGTGGGCTGACGTTCAGGGGCTTGGTTAGATCTCGGCTTAGGGTGGAGTTGGCATATTACAGACCGCTGAAGGATTTGAGGAGGTTTCGGACGGTGTGGTGTGATGCTGTGTGTTCAGTGGTGAGGAGCTGGTGTGTGAGGTGCATGTGTGATTTCTGTGTTTGTTTTAATTGTTTTAAATGCAGCTTTGTTATGTGCATTGAGAAATTTGGCTCGGAATCAAAAATGACGCAGAGGTTTCTAGGATAAGGATTTGTTTGTGTCGACAGGGAACCAAGCTCCTTCTTTAACAAACTAGTAACATATCCCAGTCTAAGATAATTAGCCTGTTAGCATGCTAGCAAAATCACTAGCAGGATGACTTGAAATGCTAACCTGATTTAATTTATTTTAATTAATTTATTTATTTATTTTAGATGTTACATATTTAATGTAACTTGGTGTGTTTTCCCTGTGTCCGTGTGGGTTTCCTCCCACTGTCAAAAAACACACATTGCGCCCAATGATTCCAGGTAGGCTCTGGACCCACCGCGACCCTGAACTGGATAAGGGCTACAGACAATGAATTAATGTTTAATGTAGTTTATTTGTAAAACAAACAAACAAACAAACACACAAATTTTAAAGTG
This sequence comes from Hoplias malabaricus, assembly GCF_029633855.1. NCBI lineage: Eukaryota > Metazoa > Chordata > Actinopteri > Characiformes > Erythrinidae > Hoplias > Hoplias malabaricus. Next base: position 655,549 of record NC_089812.1, on the reverse strand, counting down.
TGACTAATGAGTGTACACTGAAAGGGGCTCGTGTCCAGACTGCTGTGGTGGACCAAACTGGACAAATGTCCAAGGTCAGTGTTCAAGCCCAGTCTACCCCAGTTATGTCTCCTGCATAACTAACTCTCTCTATGCTCTCACGGTGTCTCTCGGCCGCTCTCTCGCCGGTCCGCTCTGCCCACACCTGGTTGCTACAGCAACAAACTCCTAATTGGGCAAGTTTTCCCAGCCGACGTGTGATTGGTGTGAGTGTGTGTGTGTGTGTGTGTGTGTGTGTTCAGCAGCAGATACAAAGCCAGCAAGGATTTGTAAAAATTAAAAACACCACAGAACAACTAATCTGTAATGTGTGTGTGTGTGTGTGTGTGTGTGTGTGGGTGCGTTAAGTTTGAGCTTAAGCTCTGGTGCAGTCTGGATATTGAGACAGCACCCAGTGGAATGCAGTGATTCTCTCTCTCTCTCTCTCTCTCTCTCTCTCTCTTTCTCTCTCTATTGTTCTCTCCAACTCCATCTCTTTCTCTTTCTTTTCATCCCCTTGGTCTCACTCTGTGCTTCTCACTCTTTCTCACACTCTTTTCTTTCTCTTTCTTCTTCTTCCCCTCTCACTGCCCCCCCCTTTCCTCTGTCTCCTCTGCCTCGCTACCTTTTTCTCATCCCTCACTTTTCCTTTCCCCCTTTCCCGCTTTTCCTTGTTTCTTACCCCCCCCCCCCACCATCACGCCCCCCCTCACTCCCCATCACGCCACTGTGTTGTCGCTGCAGTCTTCTGTGTGCATTAGTGTCAGGAATCATAAATGCAGCTCTTGTTGCCTCTTTCATTATTTAATTTCACTCTTTTCACCTGAGTGCAGTTTCAGCAGACTCCGTCAGTGTGTGTGTGTGTGTGTGTGTGTGTTTCAGTGGAAAGTAAATCAGTAACTGAAGCTGTTTTTGGAAGGCAGTAATTGCTGTTAGCTGCTGTAGTCTTGTTGCATTGTGTTCCTCATATTCTCTCTCTCTCTCTCTCTCTCTCTCTCTCTCTCTGTGAAGAGTGATACAGTGCTTCTCGTCTCTCTAGATCCCTCCGTTCTTAATCTTTATGACTGGGGTTTTGATGAGCGAGAGCTCTTTCTCTCCAAATCCATATGCAAAGCTAATTTCACTGCTGTGGGGGGAGGGGAGAGGGAGGGAAGTGCTGACACAGCACACGGAGAGACAGAGGGATGAAGGGAGAAGGGAAGAGAAAGAACAAGAGCTTTGGAGCGTGGAGGAGAACGACGGGAAAGTGTCTGGTTTGTAGTGTTTTAAAACAGCTGCAGATACTTAGTACTCACAGAGATACTGTGTCCAGTAGCGTTAAGGAGATGCTTTGTAGAGCAGCGTGAGGAAACAATAAGGGGGCGCTTTACCTAATAACAAGGTTAAGGCTAATTTGAAGACACTAACTACAGTTACATACCTGCTCCTACACTGTCAGGGAACAAAGGTACGTTACAGGTGCGTCACTGAGAGGAAAAGCAGCTTTAAAAGTACAGCAGTGGTGTTAACGTCCGGCTGTGTTCCCTAAAGTTATATAACATTCTCGTGTCCAGAAAAAAGGTGAATATTTGTGCGTTTTCACTGTAGAACGGTGTAAAATAAAATCACAAAACAAACTTCCTGTTCCTCTTTAAAGACGCAGAGCTTCTGAACGCAACCAACCACAGAGACCAGCAGTTCACCAGGATCTCAGAGGTACACTTTAAGATTGAGTGATGGATATCATTAAGAATACGGTCCTTTAAGGAACTTCTGGGGCGTTGGTCCAAGAACACTTTGTAGCACTTTAATTATTGTTTTAAGGTGTAGTGTTTCTACAAGTCACCACCACATGAGAAGCCAGACGTAAACACACGCCCAAGACGGATCCATTCTGGAGTCCTGACCACGCTTTCATTTTCACAAGCGCAAATGGAATCTGTCTTTCGTATCTGCCCGGTGTTCTGCATCTGGGAAACCAGCCACAGTTCTCCCCCACCGGTCCTGTCTAGAACGTTCCTTGGACAGTAACAGTGCTGACCACCGCAGAAATGACAGGAGCTGCTGACCACAGACTTAGAGCCTGCTCGTGTTTGACAGCGTATGATACACTGTTAACAATCGGGTAGAGGGTCATGTTTACAGGAGGGGTCAGGAAGGGAATTAAATGTGTGTGTGTGGGTGTGTGTGTGTGGCTTGTGTTGTTTACGCATGAAAGGAAGAACTGATCTTA
>NC_089812.1:645819-648319 GCF_029633855.1 Hoplias malabaricus | reverse complement strand
TACCCCAATTTATCCACTCTAACTCATCCCAAACTCTTCCCACTCCAATTTACACCAAACTTATCACATCCATCTAACCCCAACCCACTCCCACTCACACCCAGACTCATTCTACATCAACTTATCCCAAACCTTTCCCACTTGAACTCATCCCAAACTCAACTCATTCCAATTCAGCCCAAACACATCACATCCATGTCATCACAAACTCATCCCAAACTCTTACCACTCCAACTCACCTCAACCTCATCCCTTCCAGTCAGGTTTCAGACCCAGGATCATCTGTTATTAAAACTGTAACGATGGTTTTCTCTTCTTTAATCTGGAGAGACGCAGCGTGGAGAGCTTGGTGTTTTAACACAGATCGGTACGTGTAAGATCAAAGGACTGATAATGATGAGTTATTTATAATGAGTGCTCTCTGGGACAAGAACTGAGGAACGCTGTTATTTTCTGATCCATATCTAAGTAGGAAAACACGGGAAAGAATCCATCAACATACTCTAAACACTAAATGCTATTAGTGTTCTAGCGCTGCTGAACATCCAGGATTACAATTCTCCTCCTCTTTTAAAGATTTTAAAAAAGGAGAGCTGCTTTGAAGTCAGTGGCTATTAGCAATGAAAACTCTTTTTAAAGTCTTTCCCGGTTTCTTTCCAGTCTTTTTACCACCAAAATTGAGCATTTTTTGATAGTTTCTCTATGAAATAATGAAACGAGTTACTTTGTGGTCCCTGATTGAAGCAGTTTCTTCCCCACAGAGCAGGTCCCCCACACGGGGGCGGCCATGTTTAGGATAAGGGCTGCTGCTACAAATCGTGAAGACGAATCAACGGAGAGAGAAGCCAAAGATTTCAGTGAGTTCCTGCTGGTTTTGCGAGCTCAGGTGAGCTGGTGCCGAACTCCATTTCCCGCTGGCCTCGATATGAGAGGGTCCCGCTTGGAAGGGCTGGATAAGATTCACAGACGAGGGGATTTCATTTTGTAAGCACCGCTTTGACATTTTAACTCTTTTCTGTGGCTTATATCATCGCTGTAGGCCTGGAGCCATGTGCGAGGGAGCAGTGCAAATGCTTGTGTGTATGGAGATGGTCTAAAGTCCTGTTTACAAAGCAGAAAGTGCTGGTTCTGAAAGCTGAGCCATAATCAAAACCAAAGTACCCAGTTTCTTTAAAGGTCAGGACACCCACAGGGGTTCTGGGGCATTCTTGGTACTGGTGGTGGTGAGTTAGTGTGTGTTGTGCTGGTGCAAGTGGATCAGACACAGCAGTGCTTCTGGAGTTTAAAAACCCCTCAGTGTCACTTTTGGACTAAGAACTGTCCACCAACCAAACATACCCTGCCAACATTAACTTTGCTCATTGCTCACTAGCAGCTCAACACAGCCTCACACAGACCAAAAGTGGCTTATAGAGAGGCCACTGGGACACCTGAAGTTGAGTTAAAGACAGGCCAGCTGCCTAGATTTGTCTAGTTCATGACAAAATTGTACATCAGTCACTTTCCTCAAGCAGCAGTGCTCTGACACCTTCCCACTGATGTGAACTCACTTGGCCCGAAAATGGAGACCGTCCGTCTCCATCTTACACCTGACACAGTACAGTCCACTCGCCTAGAGCAGGACTCCAACTCCTGTATCTGCTTAGAGACCGATCACTCTGATGGTGTTACAAATCATTTTAATCCAGCAGCACACGCTCAGCAGAGGCCTGCTGTGACACAGCTCATTACAGAGTCCATCTCAGCCTAGAAAAATGTGAGGGGCGAGGGAATGAGCCATGATTTATTCTGTCAGCATTGGTAGTCTGTTTGGGGAGAGCCTAACATCGCAGTGCCCAATGTTTGCAGCTGATGAGACGAGGTATAAAATCCCAAGCACTGGGCTGTGGAGCAGTGGCAAGATGTTGTAGCTATTGCTCCACAGTATTCAGGTGTTGCAGTCATGTGACTTTTTATTTTTGGCATTGGTGCCAAATTGGGAACTGATTATTTGGTTCCAGAGTGCAATGCTAACATGAACAAATAGGAAAGGCAGATAAATGTAGCTCATACACAGCTCTTCTCCCTTAGGAGAAGCACAGAAACCCACCACGTTGTTGTGTCAGGGAGTAAAATATCCCACAGTGTTGACTAATGAGGAGAAAAAGACAGTTATCTATCGTTAGCCATATTAGCATTTTATCATAGGAGCTAATGGAGAACTGTTAGAACGTTAGACTCCAGTGCGTTTTTCTGCTCTTGTGACCGGATCTAAGTGTGTTATTGACACACAGATTACACAAGCTTCAGTAACTGCATTATTTCACTTTTCAATTTCAATTTTTATCTGGTGTGTATCTGGTGTGTAAGAGACTACAAGCTCAAGCCACTGTCTCTGCACTCTGAGAGTGCAACAAATTCCTAGGAGGATAAAAACTTATCATGGCTATCTACCTGAACTATTCCTCAGAGTTGACTTAAAGTTTAATAAAGTAGTTCGGCTCGTCTGAGAATATGAGTA
>NC_089812.1:628319-640819 GCF_029633855.1 Hoplias malabaricus | reverse complement strand
CCAGGGGGACGAAATCATCGAGGAGGTGGGGCCTGATGACGCGGCCAGTGACCTCAGCACGCTGGTGGTGCCGTTCCCGGAGCTGGCACCGGTGGTCTTCTTCTGCCTGAAGCAGACCACCTGCCCTCGGAACTGGTGCATCCGCATGGTGTCCAGTCCATATCCTTTACAAACATTCGAGAAACCTATGGAGCTCCTACAGAACACCTACAGCACCGTGAGTCCTGACCACTTTGGATCACTTTTCACAGACAGTCACGAAAGAGGTCTGATGGTTTTTAAAAAGCGCTGGTGTTAAGTCTTGGGTCACTCTGTGGTTGCACCGGCTGTGTTCATATTCTCCAGGATCAGGTGTAAATGTGTTGAGTTCAGGTTTGAATGTGATGCATTAGGATTTACTCTACTGAGGGAAATCAAGGATTAATGATAAATAATAAATCAAGGATTTGATTGCATACAGTCTCAAGGTCGTCAAGTACGGTCAGAACCAGATGCTGTAACTTTCAGCTCATGTGCAGCTGCTCCAGAGTCCCCTAAGTTGTAATTATAGGTTTGGTGTGTTTGGTCGGTGCTCCGGTTTCCTCCCGTGGTCCAAAAACACACATTGGTCGGTGAATTGGCAACACAAAAGTGTCCATAGGTGTGAATGTGTGAGTGTGTGTTGCCCTGTGAAGGACTGGCGCCCCCTCCAGGTTGTGTTCCTCCCTTGGTAGGCCCTGGACCCACCATGAGCCTGAACTGGATACGTGGTTACAGATAGTGAATGAATGAATGAATGAATGAATAAATAATAGCCATTATAACATACCAGAAATACATATTACACCAACAAATATATATTAATTGAAAAGGCATCTGTTTCATTGCAAAAGCTTTATTTATACTGGCTTATACAGGGGCAGTGGTAACACAAACTCAGCAAATGAGGAGATTGATATTGTTTCTGTTATTATTTCTGCAAGGAAGGTCACATAAAAGTGAATGCAATAATACATTTCTTTAGTGTTAATTGGCTATTCATTTAGCATCAGGGCAGAGTAATATCCACTTTAGTTTTAAATAAATTAAACTGTTTAACAGGCTTTTTTACTGGATACACAGTGGTGCCCATACGGCTAATTGGGAAGCAGAGGGGTACAGTACAACAGGGGGCAGGAGGTAAAGAAGGAGCCTGTGTTGTGTTAGTTTAGAAGAGATATTGTGAGAGAAATGTACAAAACAGAAAATCACAGCATGTGTTGGAGTTGGTGTTTATGTTTTTTGGAGAGCGATTTTAACTGTAAGCTTGGCTGATGTCGAGGCAGTGTCAGAGCTTCTCCAGACGCCCTTTATCACAAGAGCACTGTAATGAACGCATACAAAAGTAGAGACATACAACTTGTTTGTTGTTCTCTTTTATTCTCTGTGGATTAATCGAGCAATGAAAATATTCAGCGCCATGATGCCTCTTGATGTTAAATTTACGGTTGTTTACTCAACGTAACGTTAGGTTTCATGTCCATCACCAGTCGACACCCACAGAACTCTCGCTTTTCATAGACTGTGCAATAAAGTCAGCTTTCCTATTCCACCTTAAATTGTGCAGGAGCTGCCACACTCCCACACCTTTTAAGGGGATACGGTCTATAAGGCACTGGTGCAATAAAAGCTTTCCTTTTCCGCCTTAAATGGTGTGTCAGGTTCGTACTGGCACCTACTGCAACAATTAAGGTGGAATGTGTCATGAATTAAGAGCTGACTTCAGCCTCACACAGTTGTAAGAGGTGAGTGTTGTGTTTTACACAGTGGTGTTGGTGCTGTGGCTGTGGGCTGATGAACTAAATACAAACCTGATGTTTCTGAACAGGAAGAAAGCCATTTCTGCTGCTGTTTTTCAGTCAAACTCTTGCATTTCTTCCTCATATCAACTACAACGTTTGGTACTTGATACAAGCTCCTCGTGATTTATCAGTTGGAATGATTATCAGCGACTGTAGGGTGTGTGATAGGGCTCGCTGTGTAGAGAATCACTTCCTGCCCTCCATCTGCAGTTCATGCAGTGATGTGACATCATCTGTAAACACTCTATTCTGTCTCAGTCTGGTCCGTAGGTGCGTCTCTGTGGAGGCAGCAATGGGTGAACTTCACTGTGAACTCAGTCATTAGACCCAGGGTCTGGCTGCTTTGGGAAGTTTTTTTGTAAATTTAGAGTTTTGGAAATTGTTGTGAAGCTGGGGATGAAGTCTGTAAAGAAGGGTCAATAAAATGCTGGAAATGACAGTATTTAAAGGAGGGAAGGAGACTTGAAAAGTTATTAATAGCCGTTTTACACTTCAGTGTGAAAGGGTTAAAAGAGCACTGCTGAGTCAGGGCTGTACCTGGGCCTCCTTACTTTTCTAAAGGGAGTTGGTTTATCGTGTGTGGTGTGTGTGTGTGTGTGTGTGTGTGTGTGAGCTTCAGGGAGTCGGTAAAAAAAAAAAAGCCTCAAAATCAAATTTCACGTCGCTTCGTCAGTTTGGCTGGAGCTCTGCTGTAAAAGCTTTTTTGTGCTGGAGCAACATGTTCCACTTCCTCAGCTACGTGGGAAAACAGACAGTGAAGATGAAGTAAAGAATAAAGGACATAAGAAGGAAAAGTAAATGGAGAGAGAGAGAGAGAGAGAGAGAGAGAGAGAGAGAGAGAGAGAGAGAGAGAGAGAATGACAGACAGGCAAATCTTTAAAAAGAGGGAAGGAAACAAAGAGAAGACAAAAAACAGTAAGAGAATGTCAAGAAGGAATAAGAGCAAGTCAGAGAGAGAGAGAGAGAGAGAGAGAGAGAGAGAGAGAGATACAGAGAGAGAGAGAGAGAGAGAGAGAGAGAGAGAGAGAGAGAGAGAGATACAGAGAGAGAGAGAGAGAGAGAGAGAGATACAGAGAGAGAGAGAGAGCGAGAGAGAGTTCCAATGATGGCTTAATTAGTGGTCAGGAGAGTTCCCCGCTGGGTTTAATTTAGCATGATTCTAAATGGGCTCGGGACGTGGGCCGGGGGGATTACACCTGCAGAGAGAGGAACAGGGGACAGGTTCACGCATTGATTTCAAAAGCCTTGTGTGTGTGAAGTGTTAAAATGGGAGCGTGGCCTTTATTAAACCAGACGAATAAAGCACTGCTTAATATTTCTCAGTGAGAGCGGCCCTTTATCTGAGTTCGGAGGACGAGGCTGTAGTCATTTTTTTGGAACAGGAACACGGAGCTGAAATGGCAGAGGTGTGGCAGATAGAGCGCTCTGTGGTGTAACATTTAGCTGCAGGTTAATGGATGTGACAGGGTTAACAGACGTTAATAGATGTAGACCCTGTTGGAGCTGGAAAGGTGAAATTCCACTCTGAGGCCTGCAGTCTATAGCATGACCAGATCCAGGTCTCAGACATTTATCTCCATGGGAAAAAAAAACTCCAATTAGAATTAAATGGAATACCAAAGCTGGGAGGCTTTAAGTGCCCCTAGTACAGGCTTAGCATTGGGCATATAGCCCTGTAGCTGTGTTCTCTCTGTGTCCGTGTGGGTTTCCTCCGGGTGACTGTCTGTGAGGAGTGTGGTGTGTTCTCCCTGTGTCTGTGTGGGTTTCCTCCGGGTGACTGTCTGTGAGGAGTGTGGTGTGTTCTCCCTGTGTCTGTGTGGGTTTCCTCCGGGTGACTGTCTGTGAGGAGTGTGGTGTGTTCTCCCTGTGTCTGTGTGGGTTTCCTCCGGGTGACTGTCTGTGAGGAGTGTGGTGTGTTCTCTCTGTGTCTGTGTGGGTTTCCTCCGGGTGACTGTCTGTGAGGAGTGTGGTGTGTTCTCCTTGTGTCTGCGTGGGTTTCCTCCGGGTGACTGTCTGTGAGGAGTGTGGTGTGTTCTCTCTGTGTCTGTGTGGGTATCCTCCGGGTGACTGTCTGTGAGGAGTGTGGTGTGTTCTCTCTGTGTCTGCGTGGGTTTCCTCTGGGTGACTGTCAGTGAGGAGTGTGGTGTGTTCTCTCTGTGTCTGTGTGGGTTTCCTCCGGGTGACTGTCTGTGAGGAGTGTGGTGTGTTCTCCCTGTGTCTGCGTGGGTTTCCTCCGGGTGACTGTCTGTGAGGAGTGTGGTGTGTTCTCCCTGTGTCTGCGTGGGTTTCCTCCGGGTGACTGTCTGTGAGGAGTGTGGTGTGTTCTCCCTGTGTCTGCGTGGGTTTCCTCCGGGTGACTGTCTGTGAGGAGTGTGGTGTGTTCTCTCTGTGTCCCTGTTCGGCTACCAGAGCATCCCCAGGTGTGTTATTGGTCAACGCTGTAGGGGAGTAATGGAATGCCAATATAAACACATCCATTAGTTGCTTGCTCACTCGAGTTCATGGAGCTGGCACGACTCAGACAGGAGAGAAATGCCTTTACTCTCTCGGACATTCAAACTACTTGTAGATTGCTACTTACAAGAAAAAGAAGGGTGTAACATTGTGCAGTGCATCCTCTGTTTTCAGACACTGACTCGATTTCAGAGAATCCTTTTATAAAAGAAACGTCTTGTTTCAGTCACTGGTTTTCCTCGTTATGGAATTATGAGATAAACTGAAGATTGATGATGGAAATGAAGCTCTTGTGAACACTGTACAGTGTGGTTGATAGACTGGGAGGACACGTCATAGTTTAGTCATTTTGTGTCATTTTTAACAACAAACAGGACATCTACTACAGAAAATAATGGATTTCCTTGCAGAGTTCGACTGTGTTCATAACGTTTTGCCACTCCACTTTAAACACATTTGTTTTATAGGATCTATTTGAAACAAAGGAAAATGCCGCTCTTGATTTTTCTGGTGCTGCTTATGTATTTATATATCACATGATAAACTGTAACAGTAAATTCTATACAAAAACAGGACAGATGTTAGTCATTAACCACGACCCTGAAATGGATTTAGCGAAAAAGATGATAATTATGACGACGATTCCATTAGTATATGTTTGTCTAAACAGGGAAAGGGAAAGTCTATGAGTCTATATTGGGAAATGCAGTTTTAAGCTCTGCATCTTTTAAGGTGGAACGGTGTGTTTGAGGGCAAAAACGATATGTTGTTTGTACGTGGCTGAAGTGTAACTTGTCTGAAAAGATTTATTCACTGTGAATACATTTCCACAGAAACTCAGTTTATTACCCGAGTTCTTTAGTTTTGTAGCACTGTCGCTAATGCAGTTAGCCGTCTCCCGGCTTTGGAGCATTTCCACCTTAAGTGCTCTGAAACAGCAAAAATAAGTCAGTATTACCCACCCATGGAGCAGGAATAGAGCAATATCCTCATTTCGGTTTGTGCTTTTCAATGTTTAGAGAGCTCTCCATTGTCCAAAACAACTCCAGATGCCTCTGCCGTGAGCAGAGAGAGAGAGGGGGGGGGGGGGGGAGAGGGGGAGAGAGAGAGAGAGAGAGAGGGGGGGGAGGGGGAGAGAGAGAGAGAGAGAGAGAGAGAGAGAGGGGGGGGGGGGAGAGGGGAGAGAGAGGGGGAGAGACAGAGAGAGAGAGAGAGAGAGAGAGGGAGAGATAGAGAGGGGGGGAGAAAGAGAGAGAGAGAGAGAGAGAGGGGAGAGAGAGAGAGAGAGAGAGAGAGAGAGAGAGAGAGAGAGAGGGGGGAGATAGAGGGGGAGAGACAGAGAGAGAGAGAGAGAGAGAGAGAGAGAGACAGACAGAGAGAGAGAGAGAGGGGAGAGAGAGAGAGAGAGAGAGACAGAGAGAGGGAGAGAGAGATAGAGAGAGAGGGACTTTTTTTTTGACTTTTAGGGTCCTTTATTATCAACAGTTGGACTCAATATTCGTCCAAGTTCAATTTTGAAACATAAAAACTACTTGTAAACAACACTCACACTATAAAACCTGGGTATATATAAAAAAGTGCATTTAAATGAAAACTGGATTAAAAATTAGTTCACCATCACATACAGAACACACCCCTCCCCCACAGCACCACACCTCCTCAAACACCTCCAGAGTTTTCATGCACTTATAAAAATTAAAATCAATAAAAATCCTTGATCTCACCAGTCTGATAAAAACCCTTATGACCTCACTGTCAGTGTCCTGTTCCACCTTGTTTTTTCGACTGATGTAAATGGCCAGTTTCGCTTGACCAAGGATAAAATTCAACAATTGGCACTTGGCCCTCTCCTTCTTGTTGTATTTAAAACCCAGGATAAAAGTGTGCACGGTAAAAATCACATTAAAAGCCATAAAAACTGTCTGTAAAAAATCAAAAAGGGGACGTAGCCTAAAACATCTCATAAAAGCGTGAAAGACAGTTTCCCTCTGTTGTGCAAAAAGGGCAAACTGGTGCAACCTCAGGGTTTAAAACAGAGATAAAAGAGTTGACAGGTAAAATCCCATGTAAAACCCTCCACTGGAGGTCAGCAGCTCTTTTTGTTAACGGTGGCTTGTACAACGCTCTCCACTCAGGCTTTACATTATCACCCAGAGATAGAACCTCCCTCCACGGCGTGTCCACCCTCCCATTCAGTCTCTTTTTGTTTAGCGCTTTCACGCATGCTCTGTACAGCAGCTTCCCGGATGCACTGTCCAACTTCATACAGGACTCCCCCTTACACTCCAGCAGGGGCCCCTCGCAGTCCTCCAGGTCAGGGGCCAGGATGAGAGCAGGAAAGGGGTCGTCCTCTGCAGGCCTAGTCACCCCTGCACCGTAGTCTATCAACATCCTAAGTTCCTCAGGGGTCAACGCTGTCCTCCACTTGCACAGAGACCGAGATACCACGCGCAGAGACCTCAGGCCTAACCGTGCAGTCAGTCTCTCTGTACCGGAAAGATCAGGTCCCGCAGTGTCCACCAGTTGACGCAGTGTGGTGACCCCCGAAGAAACCAAGACTCTGGTCAGTGCAGGAGTCGACAGGCCTGAAATGTCCATCCGGGCGCCGTGAAGCAGAGGTTCCTCCAGCAGCCAGTGCAGCGTTGTACTCTCTGGTCCTTTGACTTTAAAAAAACTCCATATTTTAAAAAGCCCACGATAAAATGCAGGTAAACCAGCAGTGTCCAGTAACTTTGGGTTCATTAAAAACAGGGTCCTGTCCATCCCCAGGCCTCCCACTGTGTGCAGGATCCTGCAGGCTACCTCCCTCCAAACCAGTTCCTTAGGGCCAGTAAACAGTCTTTGTGCAAACTGGAGGCGGAAGGCAGCCACCCTGCTGGCTAAATGAATGAGCCCCTGCCCTCCCTCATCCTTGGGAAGATGAAGAACTCCCTGAGGAACCCAGTGAAGTCGATCCCAAAAAAAATCCACCAGCATAGCTTGAAGATTGGCCAGCAGGCCTGGTGGGGGATCGACACACGCCAGTTTGTGCCATAGGGAGGACGCAGCCAGGTTGTTGATAATGAGAACTCTACCTCGGTATGACATTTGAGGGACCAGCCACATCCATCTGTTGAGCCTCCCCTTCACCTTTTCCAGCACACCATCCCAGTTCCTTTCTTCAATAACACTGTCCCCCAAATGCACACCGAGGTATTTAAACCCGCCCGTCCCCCAGGCCAGTCCATCAGGGAGTCTGGGTTCTACACCTTCCCAGTCCCCGAGTAAAACTGCTTCGCTCTTTGCCCAGTTTACCTTTGCAGAGGATAAAATGTTAAAATCATGTAAAACATCAACTAAAACATTTACATCATCTTGAGCACTGATAAGAACAACAAGGTCGTCTGCATAAGCAGAGACATGTAATGGGGCAGTACAATCTGGAACATAAAAACCCTCCAGTCCCTCCCTCAGCTTACAGAGCAGGGGCTCAATGGAGAGTGAGTACAACATACCCGACAGTGAACAGCCCTGTCGGATCCCTCTAAAAACTTTAAAAGGAGCACATAAACCACCGTTAACTTTCAGCACACTCTCAATGTCACCGTACAGAACCTTGATCATGGCAATAAAACCAGGGTTGAACCCAAAGCTCTCCAGAACCTTCCAGAGATACCCGTGTTCAACCCGGTCAAAAGCCTTTTCCTGGTCTAGAAATATGAGACCAGTCTTTAACCCCAATAGCCTGGAGACGTCCAAAACATCACGAATTAAAAAAAACGTTGTCAAAGACAGACCTACCGGGTACACAGTACGACTGGTCAAAGTGAACCACCTGCTCCATCACCTTCGCCAGTCTCGAGGCCAATGCTTTCGAGAGCAGTTTACAATCGGCGCACAGCAGAGACACGGGGCGCCAGTTCTTCAGTTCGGACAGGTCCCCCTTTTTCGGCAGCAGCGTCAGCACCGCCCTCCTGCAACTCAAAGGAAGCTTTCCATCACGTATGCTGCACCCGAGGACCTCCAGCACATCCTGGCCGATGACCGACCAGAAAGTCTTGTAGAACTCTACTGGTAGGCCATCAATGCCAGGAGCGCGACCATTCTCCATACCATTGAGGGCCTCATGCAGCTCTTCCAATGAGAGTTCAGCATCCAGCTGCGCCGCTGCCGATTGCGACAGTCTGGTCATATTCCTGAGGAACCTGTCCTCCACCTCCTGCGTCGCCGTGCGCTCGCTCTCATACAGCTTTGAGAAAAAGCTGACTGTTCGCTTGCGAATGTCAGCAGGATCATTAAGGAGATCCCCTGATTCTGATCGCACAGCGTGCATGTACCGCTTCTGTCCATTTCTACGCTCAAGACTAAAGAAGAACTTAGAAGGAGCATCCAGTTCATTCACGCACTGAAAGCGTGAGCGGACCAGCGCCCCCTGTGCTGTTATACCCAGTAAATCAGCCAGAGCAGCCTTCTTTTTGTTGAGAGCTCTAATATGCCCTAAATCTCCTGTGGTCTCCGCAAGACCCTGGAGCCCCACTATTCCAATCTCCAGAGCTTTAAGTGACCTAGTAATGTCCCTCGTGACATTGAGAGTGTACTGTTGACAGAATAATTTAACATTAGCTTTGGCTACGTCCCACCATTGCTGAACAGAGGTAAAATCATTTCTCTTTGCTCTAAAAACACCCCAGAAAAAGGTAAAAGACTCTTTAAAATTGGCATCTTCTAAAAGCGTGGTATTAAAATGCCAGTACGCACTCCGCGGCTTCACCTTTGTTTTTAAGATAGTTCCCTGGACCATAGAGTGGTCAGAGATTCCTACCGGGGCAATAAAACACTGTGTAAAAAGAGATCGTTGGTGTCTAAAACAATAAAAGCGGTCCAGTCTGGCCAGCGAGAGCATGTTATCTTTACTGTGGGCCCATGTGTACTGTCTTTGTTCATCATGGAAACTTCTCCAGACATCACATAACTCATGGGCCTCCAGCATCTCGCAAAGACGCTTCCGTGAAGCCGCGTGAGGTTCGCCATGATTCCGGTCTATTTTGTGTGCTGTACAGTTAAAATCTCCACCCAAGACTAAAAACTCTGTGGAGTCACAACTTTTTAAAAGAGAGCTCAGTGCGTCTAAAAACAGTAACCTCTCAGCTCCTAGTGTTGGAGCATAGACGCAGATAAAAACAAAAGTGTCTTCTTCAAAGACAGCCCTCACTTTTAAAAGTCGTCCCTTTAAAACTTCCTCCACTGTATAAGAGACCGGAATAAAAGACTGTGAGAAAAGGAGTGCCACCCCACCGCTAAGGGATGAGTTGTGGCTTAGAACAGCGAGTCCACTCCACTCCTTCGCCCACTCAGCATCATTTTCCACATCACTGTGGGTTTCCTGCACAAAGACAACATCAATACGTTTGTGCTTAACCAGCTCATAAAACTTTGCCCTTTTCTCACAGTCCCTTGCCCCATTAATATTTAAGGTGGCGATTTGAAAACCTTCCATTAAAAAAGGTAAAAAAAAAAAGAGGGGACAAAAAACAATCAGAGATAAAAGTCCGTTCAGGAGTCGTCTTCACACTGCACTTTGTTCAGTTTGGTCAGTAACTTTTTTAGTCTAAACGTCTCCTGCTCCGTAAAAACCCCCTCCCTCCGCAAGTGTTTGACGTCCCGTATAAACTGTACACTGTCTGGGAAATGTTCCTCCACCCTCACACCCTTCTGTCCTTTAGTAACTCGTAAAAACTTTCTAATTTCTTCAACAGTGTACAGTTGAGGCCTGTTCTCTTCCTGGGAGCACACAGACCATCCCGAGTCAGAGAGAGAGCCCTCACTGTCCGAGTCTCTGTCGTCCACTGCCGTCACATCTTGTTTGGCCTGTTTTTTTCCCTTTCCCTGGCCCCTCTTCTTCCTCTTATGAGGAATTTTAAAAACGGACTCAACCACCATCAGGTTTACTCCTCCAGCCTCTTGTTCTGCTTCTCGGGCTGGAGCCAGTTCAGAACAGCTGTGCTGCACCCCTCCGTCCCTCTCCTCCACGTAAACACCACCAGAGCTCCCCCCACAAGGCCCCGCCGAAGAGGGCCCCACCTCGGCCGACACGGCCTCGGCAGCCACCCTAACAGCAGGCCCCACCGAAGATGACCCTACCACAGCCGACGCGGCCCCAGCAGCCACCCCAGCAGCAGGCCCCGCCGAAGAGGGCTCCACCGCGTCCGACGCGGCCCCGGCAGTCACCCCAACCGCAGGCCCCGCCGAAGAGGTCTCCACCGCGGCCACCGCGGCCCCGGGAGACACCCCATCAGCAGGCCCCGCCGAAGAGGGCTCCACCACGGCCGACGCGGCCCCAGCTTCCACCCCAACAGCAGGCTCCGCCGAAGAGGGCCCCACCACGGCCGACCCGACCCCGGCAGCCACCCCCACAGAGGGCTCCGCCAAAGATGGCTCCACCACGGCCCCGGCAGCCACCCCAACAGAGGGCCCTACTGAAGAGGGCTCCACCACCGCCAGCGCGGCCCCAGCAGCCACCCCAGCAACGTCGGACCCTACGGAAGAGGTCTCCACCACGGCCAACGGGGCCCCGGCAGCCCCCCCAACAGCAGGCCCCGCTGATGAGTGCTCCACCACAACAGCGGACCCCACCGAAGAGGGCTCCACCACGCCCAACGCAGCCCCGGCAGCCCCCCTAACAGAGGTCCCCGCCGAAGAGCGCTTCGCTGCGGCCAACGCGGCCCCGGCAGCCACCCCAACAGAGGGCCCCCCTGAAAAAGGCTCCACCGTGGCCAGCACGTCCCCGGCAGCCACCCCAACAGCGGACCCCCCCGGTGGTGACATTTTACTGTTCGGGGTCCGTGCAGCCGGCCAAGCAGCAGTCGCAGGGGGGACGACCACCGCAGGCACAGCCACTACAGGCCCCGACCGCTCAGTACCCCCTGTCCCCTCAGTACCTGTATTAACTCGTCCAGGGCAGTCACGAATAAGATGTCCGACCTGTTTACACCCAAAACACTTCATACTATTTTCAGTCGAAGCAAACACTGTATAAACATAACCATCAACTTTAAACTTCAGAACTAAGTCCAAACTTTCAGCTCCTCCATTCAACACCATGAAAACAGATCTTCTGAAAGACACCAAGTGTTTAAGTAAGGGCGACTTACAAGTTATGAGGATCTTCTTGATCGGGGAGACGAGCTTCCCAAAGCGGGAAAGCTCCTGAGCGATGTGTTCATCTTTAATGAAGGGAGGGACGTTGGACAAAATAATCCTTTTGGACGGGGTACTCAGGGGCAGCACAGGCGTGAACTGGTCATTAATAACTAACCCTTTTTCCACCAAAACAGCCGCGAAATGCTCGTTAACCAAAAACAAAACAAACGCGTTGCTCATTTTCGAGATGGAAACCATGTTCTCGTGGCCGACGACATCTACCGCCGCCGTACCACACTCTTCCATACTCGCCCGGCACTCCACCTTCACCGCGTGCCGGCGGGTCAGACTCTCACACAACAGGGTGTGGAGGACGCCATGCTTCCGCAAACGCCGACAGCAGACTCCCCCACAGGCCCTAGCTCCACAAACACACTACCAAACACACCTCACACACTCACACTCACACAAACTTCAGAAAATCTGAAATAAACGCACACGCACAAAAGAATTGGCAAAAAAAACGCCAACCGCTCTCAATCACAACGCTCCGCTCACTCCAACGCTCACGCTCGGCATGCGCACAGAGAGAGAGAGAGAGAGAGAGAGGGAGAGAGAGAGAGAGACAGAGAGAGAGGGAGAGGGCGAGAGAGGAGAGAGACAGAGAGAGAGAGAGAGAGAGAGACAGAGAGAGAGAGAGAGGGAGAGAGAGAGAGAGAGAGGGAGAGCGAGAGAGACAGAGAGAGAGGGAGAGGGCGAGAGAGAGAGAGAGAGAGAGAGAGAGAGAGAGAGAGAGAGAGAGACAGAGAGAGAGAGAGAGAGAGAGAGAGAGAGAGAGAGGGAGAGAGAGAGAGAGGGAGAGAGGAGAGAGGACAGAGAGAGAGAGAGAGAGAGAGACAGAGAGAGGGAGAGAGAGAGAGAGAGAGAGAGAGAGGGAGAGAGAGAGAGAGAGGGAGAGAGAGAGAGACAGAGAGAGAGGGAGAGGGCGAGAGAGAGAGAGAGGGAGAGAGAGAGAGACAGAGAGAGAGGGAGAGGGTGAGAGGGAGAGAGAGAGAGAGAGAGAGAGAGAGAGAGAGAGAGAGAGAGAGAGAGGAGAAAGAGAGAGAA
>NC_089812.1:473659-488785 GCF_029633855.1 Hoplias malabaricus | reverse complement strand
TAGGTTCCACTGCATTGTTACAGACTCTGCTTGTTGTGTGTGTGTGTGTGTGTGTGTATGGTGTGTGTGTGTGTGTGTGTGTGTGTGTGTGTGTACTGTCGTTACTGCTGATCAGTAAGTCTCTACAGTAGGCGCTGGACAGGTCAGATAGGAGTGCAATGACACAGACGGCCTTTATCACTCTGACTGCTCATCCTACAGAAACTGAAAGAACTGTTCTGCACTCGTTCAGGGGTCTTAGACAGACAGGTGGGTGAACAGAGAGAGAGAGAGAGAGAGAGAGAGAGAGAGAGAGAGAGAGAGAGAAACACAGAGGAAAACAGGAATAGTTCCACTCAGCAGACAGCTGCAGTCTTATCACTAGCTGCAGGCTCTGAAGGCTCGGAGATGGAAGAGAGAAGGAGAGAGAGAGAGAGAGAGAGAGAGAGAGAGAGAGAGAGAGAGAGAGAGAGAGAGAGAGAGAGGTGAAAGAGTGTGAGAGACAGCCTTTCTTCGAGAGAGTGGAAGAGGGAGAGCTTTGAGGGACGGAAGGAGTTTGGGGAAGTCAGCGGAAAGGACAGAAAGGAGGGGAAAAATAAAAAAAGAACACATGAAAGAACCTGTATCGATAGCAGCTTCAACTCACAGCAGCAGCAGAGTCAGCAGAGAGCGAGAGAGAGAGAGAGAGAGAGAGAGAGAGAGAGAGAGAGAGAGAGAGAGAAAGAGAGAATTTTAGAAGAGTGCAAGAAGGTGAAAAACAGAGAAGAGAAAAGAGGAGTGTTGGAGAACTAGCTGATGAATGAAAGAGTGCACGTGTCTTTAAAAAAAAAGAGTGAGATAGAGAGGTCCTGGAGATCAACCAACCCTTTGTTCATGGGCCTAACGTCACCATGCTCAGTGCCATGTGTTGACTATGGTGTAAAGTCTCCCAGCATTGTGCGTTGGAGCAGCAACTTCTCTAGAGTGACGGAGCTCCATTCTGTATCTTTGTAGTGCGTTTAAAAGCATGAGGTCCATACAAAGGTTAAGAGTGAAGGTTTATTAATAGAACCCAGAGAGAGAGAGAGAGAGAGAGAGAGAGAGAGAGAGAGAGAGAGAGAGGTAGAGGTGTAGAAAAACAGAGCGTGATTTATAGCCTGGGTTCAGCTACAGTTCAATGTATATTTACAAGGGACATTATTTTCCGTGCAGAAACACTGCTGACACACTGACTGGAACACCGTTCCGCTGGTGAAAAGGCTAGCCTCTGTGTTTCATCTGTTCTTTTATACACGGATGTTTTATAATACACTCAGACCTGTCCACCATCCCTTCCCCACCCACCCACCACCATTCATGTTAACACTGTGGCCATCTGAAAATCCTGACGAGGCCAGCTATGGCCTAAAGTAGAGAATTTCAATCCGGACTTTGGATCCAGGCTGGGATTTTAAAATGGCAGGTGGTACGACACTATATCTGTGACCTAAACTGTGCCCTATTCACTTTAAAGTGCAATATTTTGGGGTTCTACCAATTTGTTGTAGCGTCCGGGAACATAGTGGGTACTTTTCAGTGCTCTCAAACAATCCCACAATGCTTGCAAAAGAAGCCTGCGACCCCTGTACGCTAGTGGATAGTGGATACTCATAACACATTTCAATATTTGGTTAAAACTGCCAATATTTGGCAGTTTACCACAGTGTTCACGTTCATTCATTACTCCCCAACACCCCCCAATAATGCACTATATAGTGAGTAATGTAGGGAATAGTGAATAGTGAGCCATTATGGATACAGCATAACTGCAAACAACAGACTGTCCAGTGGCACTGTCATATCGACTGGCCGTTGTTAAATCCCGGCCTGGAACCTGTGTCAAAGATTTAACCAAATTTAGAGACTTCTGGCCAATATTATAGAGAAGGAGGCTTGGAACCATTTGTCATAGACAGGGGTAAGTGTGGGAGTGAAGGAACTTCTCTGTCTCCTCCCACTATATACTGAGTGGGTCATGACTAAGGTACCCTTGAGCTCCAGCAGCTCCACGGTTGTAGTGTGCATTAGCGGGTGCAGTTGGTACGTGCCCTTTGTCAAATATAGGCTACAAAAGCTGTTAATGCAATACAGATATATGAGCCCTGGCCAGCAGGGGCAGTAACGCACCTATGGCATGACCACTAATGGCATTTGCGAGGACAATCATGAGCTCCAGATGCCCTATAGATATGCTTTTTGCAAGTTATATTCTATAAAGGTATACAAACTCTGGCTAGTAGGGGGAGCAGTGCACTTCTCTGGCCCTAAGCTCTGCATCTGAGAACAACCATTGGCTCATGAGCTGCCAAAGAGTTTTTGAATTATGTTAGAGGACATGTGTGTCTTTGCAACTCAACACTGCGCTTACATCACCCGGTATCCCTGAATAAGCCGTGTGGTATTCCGTACGTCATTCCGGGTCAGATCTTCACACCCAGCTTTGATGAATGAAGACCGTCGGCTAGATTGAAGACGTTTTCCTTTGCCAGGATGCCGTTTCTTGCTGCGTACTGTCAAGCGCTGGGCTTTTTTCTGAATGATGGAAGCAATTGATCTTCCCACATCTTCAGCATCTGGAGCTGTAGTCGTCCCCGGCGGGATCAGAGACAGGGGGAAATGGCGGGATCTTGTCGTTTATGATGCTGCATCTGTCGGCTCCACATGTGGAGCTGTGATTCGCCGCGGGGCGAGAGGCAGGAGGCCTCATTAAAAGAGGGAGAGCGACTCGGTGTCAACACACACACACCACACACCCACGAGCTGAGAGTAATGGAGCCCTGTGCACTACAGCACCACCTGTGCCCTGAGGACAAGTTAAACTACGCTAACCGTATGCCTCTCTGCTTCTACGCACTCCAGCTCCGACAAACTGAGTTGACGAGGAATAGCGCTTCCAAAAGCACTTGTTATTTCTTGAACTCCAAAACTAGCTGCACTCAGCAAAGTACCCACCCTCACCCTCTTTGCTGCTAGAACAGCATCTACTCTTCCAGGAAAACCTTGGGCTAGGTCCTGGGACATTGATGTGAGGCTTTGACAGCAGTCCTGAGATCATTAGGGAGGTCAGGCACTGAGGTTGGGTGACCAACTCTGCTAGCTTCGCCATTCCAACTTGACCCAAATCTATTGGATGATGTGCCATCAGTGTCTCTAGATGGAGTGTCTCTAATCACGCAAAGACGAGGCTAAATGGAGCAAAACAGACACAATGAGCTTGGAGAGATAAAATCACTGAGTAATAACAGAGAAAAAGAGAACGGAGAAGAAAGAGAACTAAGCAAAAATGCTTAAAAACCAGGCCTCCTGCCAACAGCCAGCGGCTCATATAAAGGAACAGATGCTAAAACAGGGTTGTTTAGACAGGGGAGAACACTGCTGTGATGTTTGATCCTTGTGGGATTTTGACCAAAGCAGGTTACAGGCACTTTTTAACACTCTATACCTATGTTCCCCTGTGAAAAAGAGTACTATAATTCCATACTTTGACTTCCCTAACAGCCTCGGTGAGAATCTGTGACGAAGGCCCACTTTAAAATGGTGCAGTTGCTCAATCACATTCCATTCCTCCTTAAATCTTTCATTTCTATGTATGTGTTTATTGGAATAAAGGAAAATATGCACCTGCTCTGGTTCTTTAATGAGGCTCCATTGTCGCAATAAACACAAGCACCAGGGGAAATTAACATCGCCGTTAAACAACAGCAAATCGGGAGTAAACTGAGCCCTGAATTGTCCGTGATGTAAATGGCTTGGTTGTGAAACAGAGGCCATTGTTGGAAATTTGTATTTCTATTTTTCTATGATTTGTGAATATTTCTTTGCTGTATAATGCGTAAACAAGTCCTGTGTTGAGCTGTGATTATGGCATTGTATAATGAACAAAGGTGGCACGATACCGCTATATTAATAAGACCTTAAATATTGATCGATACCTGTGTGCAATGATCTTGAATACTATAAAAACAAGCTCCATATTTGGCAGCATGGTGTCACTGTCACACAGCTCCAGGGTCCTGAGCTTGTGCCATTACTTTAACAGTCCACAGAGTATGAGAGTGACAGGGTGAATATATGAACGTGTGAATGTACTCCTGCCTTGTGCTTAATAATCCCCATGTAGGCTCCAGACCCACTCCAACTCTGAATTGGATGAAGCTGTTATCGGATATAAATGAATGAATGTCAGACTGTTTTGTACATGATGTCCATGCTATAAGATCTAAAAATAAAAATAACCCCTCTGCTCATGCTCAGAACGTCCACAGCGGCTGCCTCTCTGTTTTACAGCATTGTGACGTGACCGTTATTGACCTTATCATGTTGCACATGTGTGTCCAGGAGAACCTGTGGCTGGACAGTGTCTCTTTGCTCATTAAAGACTCTTTCGAGGGAGAGATGCTGTTGATTGACAACCTGTCGGGGTCAGTCTTCCACCACTACTCATCCCCTCCGGTGTGTAAGGACTGCAAGAGCCATCCACAAGAGGTACCGGACATCTACACTTTATTATGTGTATGCTACGTATAAAATTCCTGGTCACTATGCGCTCCACTGACCCTCGACTTTGGCTCGGTTTCCGAAGACAGGACCTGTGTGATGTACATTTTATCCTAGGCACAGAGGTGGAAGCAGCTGTGTTTGGGAGGGTTTAGTATATATTTTTAAACTCAGAATTGAAGTTAACATGGGTGTAAATGAACTAGGTTTTGAGATGGTCCCTCCCTGAGGTTTCCAGGACTGGTCAGTGGTTTCACGTTTTTGATTTCCCATTTTGGATCGACCCTGTTGCTCACAACTCTGAATTTGGGGCATAGCAGTTATTAAAAACACAGCCCTAAACAGTCCTATGAGAGACGCAGGATGCAGGAAGACGTCCCACTGTGAGGTTAAGATGTAAACAAACTTAAGTTAATGAGAGTTGTGCTGTGAAATGGTTCATCATCAACAGATGATGGCTGCTATAAGAGCTGCAAAGGTCAGTTTGCTTCACCGTTTTTGTGCTGCTCTACATATGACTGAGTGAGAATGCACTGCATGCTACATGTGTAGGTACACAGTGACCCGACCACCGTCCGTCCCCACAGTGGTGTCCATCACTGTGACAGACAGGACAGAGTCGGTAGGGGAAATAAAGGAATTCAAGCAATAACCTTCTCACCTGTCATTCCTTTTTCTGCCTGTCTGCCAACAACGTCAAGCCATCAATCTGCTCTTTCTCTCCTCTTTCTGCTCTCCATCCAGAACAGATTTATGAAGTGTCTCTCTGTCTCTCTCTCTTTCTCTCTCTGACACTCGGAGCTGCTCTCATTACTCCGATTCAGAGATAGACCCTTTTCCTCATGCTTTCTCGCTTCATTTGAAGTCCAAAATCTCTCGCTCTGTCTATCTTCCCCTGAAGCTCGGACTCACTCCAGGATTTCAGACTAAAAAGCTCCAATCAGCTGTTTTTCTGGCAGAAAATACCAAAAGTAATGTGAGGAACAGAGTGATAGAAATGGTCACTACCAGGACATTGCTGTCAAAACAGTTGGAACTGTGTTGTTGTTAGCGTACAGCTAGTTTTGTCAACAGCCATTTTCAAGTTTGTTGTTATGCCGTTAATAAATGGGTAGTTTCACTTGATCAATACCTGTAACAACAATGGTACAACTACTTAATGATCCAGAGGGATTAAAAAAGTGCAGCATGTCACCAGTTCACACTCAAGTGTACTGGTCATGTGACACTCTCTACAGGTGTGGGTCCATCAAGATGAACCCTGATCATAAAGTTTTTATTGTTTTTTTGTGTTTTTTGTTTTTTCCCAACAGCAGATCCACATGGCCGAGCTGGAGCAGGCCTCTCTCAGGTCTGAGCAGCTCTCTGACAAGTCCTCATCTCCAGCACTTCCTGACGACCTGAGCCTGGACGAGCAGAGCATGTTCCAGCTGGTGGTAAAGGAGAGCATGGTGAGCTTCATTATAGAAATGGTGATGCTTGGGGTTCAGCTGTTATCATTCCACTTCTAAGTTGATATTTCTAATTTAATCTGTACTTTTACTCAGGTATGGAATCAGTCTAGAGGTCCCACAGGTTGCAAGTCTTCACAGGCCTTCACTCAGTGTTCTTTTTAAATCCCAATGAAGTCGGTAATCATATAATTGTTAAATTATTTAAAAATATATAGAAATATATTGACATAAGTGTAAAACCAGATTTATGGTGTAATATCATCTGTCAAATGTCTATATAGGAATTATATAAAGGCTTGTGAAAGGTTATGCATAGTGAGAAATACTCAGCACTATATAACAATATATAACAATCCCACATTGCATTGTAAGACATTGGGTTTCACCACAAGAGGGCGTAAAATGCTTTCCCCCGCTGTCCTATGAAAAGGCTTCCCTATGAAACCTGGACTGCTATGGAAAGGTATCAACCTTAGCAAAGAAGCCAGGTTCTTTTTGGGATCCGACGATGGCCTGTTTTGAGTATAAAGGCCGTCCGGTGTTCGCTTTAGTTCTGCCTTTGCTGTGGAGCAACGCCCTGCTCCAACAGCTGGTGTGATGATCTGGGGAGCCATGGCATATAATATCATCAGATAGTGGTCACCCCTAGGAGTGACGTTAGGGACTCTAACAGCTCAGTGATATGTGCAGGACGTCCTGTGGCCACCATGTGTTGGCCACCATGGCAGGACATCCAACTGACATCCAACTTCAGCAGGATAATATTTGCCCACACACAACAAGAGTTTCCCAGGTTTGCAACACTTCCTTGACCAGTCCAGTCACCAAATGTAACACCAATTGAGCATTTATGGGACCAACTTGGAGGCTGACCTGTTTCTGCATCCTATGAGTGTGCAGGATCTACAGTCCCAGCTGCAATATTTGTGGGCAAATGTGCTGCGTGGATGCCATCTGTAACCTGTATCCGTCCATGAGCAACTGTATCTCATCTTAAAGCCAAGCTAGAGGTAGTCCAAGTCAATACAATGACCTCCCTTTCAGTTGTACAATTACTAACATATATCAACATTACAGTCATTTTCAGTTCCAACAATTTCTTGATCCATATTTTTGGCAATGTGTGTAAGTAGTGTACATTTCAAAAATGCAGCTCCTTAAAATTGTACACTACCTAGTGATCCAGATTTTCAAATGTGAGGAATAATGCATAGAACATAGTGTTGGACCCACCTCAAATATATCTGAACCACAACCTTTCTGTGGTCAGAATCGACAATCAATAATAGCAGTCTGTAATATTACACCTCTACACTGGACCTATACCTTAAATGGAGTTCAAGAAGTGGCCATTGAGTGGAGAGGTCACTCCTTTGCGGGATCAGTCCATATCATGCTCCAAGCTTTCTGCAGTGGTTTTGTCCCCCATTCAAAGCTTTGAGATTTCCCAGAGCAGCTTTTATGAGAGCTCTATTGGCCATGGTCCTGCAACTGTGCCATACAATTCACCTCTGAAATCATCACCCAGAGCTGAATAATCCCACCGCAGTCAGGCTGCCGACAACTACCTGCTGCTGTTTTATCCATCGCCGTAATCTCTTAAGTCTCTCCCACCATCAGCTCTTAATGAGGCCTAATCAGCCAAAATGTCCATGGACCCCTGCTAATTAGACCAAAGCAAATCAAATAAATAAATCCTGCAGTGGTTTCGTTTCTCTCCGCTTTATTAAAACCCCACTTTATGCGTTTTTCAGGCTCAGCACGAAGAACAGGGGAAGGGTGGAGTGAAAATGAGTTCCCCCAGAAGATGCAGCTAAATCTCTTTAATTGTTTGTGTGAGGAAAGGCTTGGTGAAGGCTGGGGTTAGACAGAGTGTCTTATTTTCTCTCACTCACTGTTTTTAATTTAGTTTTTTCAAGCATTACTCTAATGTGCAGTATTTGCACTGAAGGCATGTATAGAATAAAATATATTTTTGCACATTTTCTGCAGAAGCTACCACCTAAGAACTGCAATGTACTAATTATGGAGAGTAGTGTACAGTTAAAGCAAACTCAGATTATCCCATTTCAAGCAGAAATTGTGAACTAATATAGGACTCAGTAGTAAACAAACACAATCTTTAATAACAAGCTAAATATACAACACTCTGCAGCTTTTATATAATTGCGATTAGTGGTTAGGGTTCTTGATGGAATATGAAAAGCTAGCCGCAGTGGTCCACACAATCTTAAGCTTGTTTTCCTCTTGTGGGTGAACTGCTAATTAAAATAATCTTTAAGAGCCTAGATTGTTTAATCTAGCATCACATTTTGAATTACTTAAAAACCTGCCCCAGCGATATCTCAGACATATTCAGGCCTTGAATAGAGTGTTTCAATCTGTGTGCATTGTTAATGACTATTGTTATACATCATTGTTTATTTTCATTTAAGACCATGAACATACATTGTGGTCAAGCCTTAGACATCTACATTATGGCTGACTTAATTGCATGTTGCTTGACGTATTATGTGTACAAATAAGTTGCATAGTGTTAAATAAATAAATAAGTCATTTAGCCTTTGGAAAATGTCAATAATTTAATTTTCACTGCATTTGTCATGTTTCACCAAAGAAAAAGTGCTGCAGAAACACATGCATCCATCTGTTCTGTTCTTGGGGATAATTTTGTATCCACAAATAAGTTTAGAGTAAAGTTTGAAGATTGTGAAACTGATGTAAGTAATCGTAAATATAGCATTTTAAAATTATTAATTTGTACGTAATTTTAAAAGATCCGCAACCCTGAACTGGATAAGCTGCTATAAACAATGAATGAATTAATTGAATCATTTTAAGTTTCAAAAACATTGTGATACTTCACTGACTTGTAATAAGGAGAAAAGTCTATGTTGTTTCGACTCTGGGCCCAGCACTACAGAGACTGCACTATGTAATTTTTGGAAGAGGAAATTACACTAGGGGGTGAAAAAACCTAATTTAACCTAGTGTTCCTTTAATACTACACAACAGTTTCCATAAAATTACATTTTTAATTACAATTATATGTTATAAAAGTTTGAGTACCTCTGACCTCCCTAAGGGGAGGTTTATGGAAAATTAATGTCTTTATGGACACTATAAATATCAGTGTATTTTATTTTTGTTGAATAAAGTTCAAACATTTTTAACTTCAAAAATTCCAGGAAATTGTGAATGCAACTGACGTGAACAGGATTTAAAGATATATCCTTTTGATTCACATGCAATAATTCCATTCATCTTTATTCATAGAAAAGTGGTTGAAACATTAGCACAGCAGCTCAGGAGGAGTTAAAATCCCCCACAAAGAGTGCTCATGGGCACGGCTCAGAATGGCAACATCAGACCCGGCTGGTGTTGAATTGAGCTTGATGATTTCGTTTTTGCCCCGAGCCCCGGAGGCGATAAGTGAAGAGACTGCAGAGAGCTAACAGCTGGTGCAGGGTCATGAAAGTGCTAATGTGCTAAAGCTAACAGTTCTCTTGGGTTTCCCTCTGCTCAGGAGGAGCAAGGCAGTGGAGAGGATGCAGGAGGATGTGGAAAGGAAGTGATGCGAAGGTTTTCTCGGGTCCACAGCGTCGGGGCTGAGGACGGAACTCAGAAGCAACTCCAGCATCTTGACAGTTCAGGACAGCACAGTATTGGTATGGTATTTGTAGAACTGTTGTTGGTATTTTTAGTCTTATAGATATCACATGTTCGATGGAGGAGAAGTTAAGGTGACTCTGTTAATGTTTCCCATCTGTCTGCAGATTTCTTCCATCCAGCAGCAGCTGCCCTGCAGGCGCCCCCTAGGGGTCAACACGTCCACAAGCCCCGAGGTCTGAAGATGACCTCTCCAGCATCCTGGGCCTCCCTTCGTTCTCCT
This sequence comes from Hoplias malabaricus, assembly GCF_029633855.1. Lineage (NCBI taxonomy): Eukaryota > Metazoa > Chordata > Actinopteri > Characiformes > Erythrinidae > Hoplias > Hoplias malabaricus. The sequence goes on along the minus strand of NC_089812.1, from coordinate 478,945 downwards.
GGAGTCTGCAAACTTCTATCCACACAGGTGGGTGCATTGCTGTGACCGAATGGCATGACAATAAATGCTAATTCAAAGGACAAGAATATTAACGAATATTAATATTAATAAAAGTTAAGGTTACAAATCAAAAGTTTTTTTTACAATCGGTTTTTATCTGGTTTTATCCTGAGTCTTTGTTTCCTCAGTATGCATCCCACAGTGACTCATCCCTGGCCACGGGCAGCTCTGAGGGCAGCCTGCAGACCACTATGGAGGAAGGGCTGAGCTTCAGTGTTTCCTCGCCGCCGGACCCTGAGTTCCCGCTGTCTCTGCTGGAGCCATGTCCAAACAGGAGCACAGACAGCCTGTCCACAGAGACCTTGAGGCCGGCTGCATTTAACCTCCAGGTCACTAGAGGGCACCATCGCAGCCAAAGCAGCAGCCGCCCTGGAGAAAGCCAGCAGGGCTCCAGCCAAGCTTCAAACAGCGAACAGTTATCAGAGACACTGAGCAGTTTGTCTTTAACATCGCTGCTTTCCCCCAGCTACCTTGCACCCCCTTCAGTGAAGAAGTGCAACAGCACCGGTGATTTGGGACAAGGCTCCATTTCGTCCCGAGGGAAAGAGAGAAGGCAACTGTTTGTGGTGGACCCCCGGGGCCACCTCGCCACCCCATGGGTGGAGGGGAGGAGAGGGGACAGGAAAGAACATTCGGAAGTGTTAGGATGCGAAAGAGAAAGTACAAGTCATGCACAAGTGTCACAGACCAGAAAAACCAGATGAAACCTTCCTAATCTTCTTGTTCCACTCTGAGGTCCAGCAGTCTACCTCTCCGTGTGTTAGTTTTGCTTTTGTTTCTTTTGACACGGAGATGTTGGACGTCCGATAAAGGCTGGAAAAACTGACCTCGCTCTGTTCTCTCTTTTCATTTGTGGCCGGTTCCCATTTTGTAATTCCTTCATGGGAGTGGTTCCCACCTTTGGCTGAGAGGCTTTTGGATGAGCAAGGATCAAAGTCAATGGATCAAAGTCCTGGCAATGGGACGAAAAGTGTAAGAAGATGAAAGTCTTGTGAATAAAAAATGGTTCAAGTTCATTCGGATGGTTGAGTCAAATCAGGGAGTCCACAAGAGGGCATAGTGGTCATTAAGGGATTTGATGGCTTTCGGTTGAAGTTTTAGCGGATTATACAAAAAAAACATAATAAAAAACCCAAAAACATAAGGATGCAGCTTACTTTCAAGAGACTGACAATGGGACTGCAGTTACAGAACTTCTTTTCTTGCTTCTTGTAGAAAGGGCATGCACATGCAACTAGGAATACAAGCATCTTGAAGTGGAAGGTTGTAGAATCCCAGCTATAATCGGCAAATTTGTGTGCACAAAGTCAATTGTAGGATGTTTTTTTATGTGCTTGCATGCGTCCGTGTGTTTTTCCATGTCTGTGAGTGTGTGTGTGTGTGTGTGTGTGTGTGTGTGTATGTTTGAAGGAAAGGAAGCATCTTACCTTGAGCCTCCCAATAAATTCATGGGATTTTGAAGCTCAGAGAAGGTCGTGAACGTCTGATTCATTCCCATCAAGGTCAAACCCTACCAGTTGGAGCAGAAATAAGAGGCTCTGATCTCATCTAAAGAGATGAGCCTTTGTGCTAGAACTTGGAAATAAAAAGAAACATCAGTGCAAAAAAACAACAAAACAAAAAACCCAACAACAGTTCCTACAATCTTCTGCATGAAGGTGTCTTTCTGCAGTGGAGCTGAAGTTTTAAACACACCGTACCATGTGAAGATGTCATTGCTGGATGATTACAATCTGAATTTTTACTCAGATATTTTTTTACAAACTTGCTCTGGATGGGTACGGGACTTGTTGTGGTTGCCTTGTCCTCATCCCACCCCTAATGTCTCTGTGTCTTTACTGAAGTCCTTTCATGTGAGTGACTTCTGGTTTTATAATTTTGGTCAAGGGGGTGGGAGGGTTGTACACGGGGGAGAAAACAACCAACCATGGAAAATGACCAAAAAAAAAAAAGATTTTAAAACGTAGACTGGATTTGCTGATAGATTCCAGAGGCTGAAGAGGAAGAAGATATTGGTATCAACTTCTTGGTGAAGCCTCAATTGTACAATGGGCTTGTGGGATGACAAGCTTGACAACATTCTGAAAGCTTTAATTTGAGTGTCATAAGGGTTTATTAGATTTGTAACAGGTTCAGATAGTTTGGCATAGTTACCTGACTCCATTGGAATGGTTGATTCCGTTTTTAAAATTGCACTCAGATTTGCTCAAAATTCTCATCGGTAATTTGTTTCAAATGACCAGCATTTTTGGTCTATGATACGGAACGTCTTTTAAACCTATAAATATGACACTCAAAGCATTCAATGCTGTTCTGGCAGAGTCAATTGTAGCATTTAGCATCCCTGATGTCTTTTTGTTGTTGTTGTTGTTGTTGTTTTTGTTTGTTTGTTTTATTTTCTGCTAGAATTCAGGTGAATCAAAATTTGGCTCGACCTGTTGACCTTCATTTGAACTTCATTCGGTAGTTGGTTGTCCGCCCATTATGTGGAAATATCATCAACTGAACATTGTACAGTATCTCAGTGATGTCATAGTATAGAAATTGTTTCTATTTATGGTATCACCATCATAATTGAGCATCATCTTTAAAGTGCTAGGATTTATTAACAAAAAAGAAAAAAAAAACATTGAAGGGCTTTCTCAACTTCCCAAGATGATCTGGTACATTTGATAATTTTGGTAATCAGTAGACAGGTTAATGAAGTTTGATCTGATGATAAAGCAATAAGTTAAGTCTTTGTATGCCCTAAATATTTAGACAATACAATTTCACAGTATTCTAGACTACACCCTCCCACTTAATCCAATCTAAACTTAATCTAATTTAATTCTGGATCAGAAGAAAATAAGAAAAAAATACACCACATGAATTATGGGCTGCCACCAGTTTCAATGAATAAATGAGGTCATTTTGAACTCAGGGCCTTGGAACATACCACTAATGAATGCTGTTTTATGTCAGAGTTGAGATAGTGGGGAGGGTTGTGGCGAAAATTGATGAGCGCTTGTGTTCAGACATCTTCTTTAACGCCTTGAGCTTTTAAGCTTACATCAGTGTATCATGAATATGGCACAACACAAACAGCTTGGACCCAAACTAGCGACAGCAGCCGTTATGGCCGAGAGCTATTTTCTTTGGGCGTCCAAAGAAGAAGCCGTGTCCTTAGCTGTCTCATAAGGGTATGCTAATGCCTACAACCTTGTGATGGCAAAATCCTACTGAACAGATGGTCTGGTAATTGATTGCATGGTAGTCATTGCTGTGTTCAGCCAAAAAAGTTAATGTCAACAACTTACAATTCCAAGCAGTAGGATGCTATCAATTACGCCGGGTGTCATGCCATGTTTATGAATGGCTTGTGTAAGGTTAATGTGTTGTGGCAGAGAGGATGTGACGCACTTTTGCCAGGCGTTCTAGGGCAGACAGAACGTTGTGTTGTTGCTGAGGTGAACATATGTACATAAACTTTGTATATTTGAACTGCATGTGTGCTATGCTACCAATGACAATGAAACCTTCATGCATTTCTGAGGGTCTGAGGGCGAGAAAGGTTTCTTCTGATTCTTTTTTTTTTTTTTTTTTTCAGACCCAGAGGTCTGATTATTTTTGGACCAGAGAAGTCTTCCTAGTTTTACTTGGAGCAGTGTTGCAGCCTTCATTTCCCAGCGCAATTGTCTGTGTATTTTTATTTCTTTGACAGACTTCATTTCCCTCCAAATTCCCGGGGTTATACCTAGCTTGAGACTATAGAAACAGGCCTCGATATTCTTTATCTGAAATTTTAACTCCAATGAATTCATGCTAATGGGTTCTTTTAGTGGAGGATTATTTCCAGTAGTAGCCTCCAGGGATGGGCATTTTGGGAAGAAGTTGGCATCCCAACCACATTGTCACTGGATGTATGTTGATGAATGACTTGCCAAACTTACCAACTTGTTTGTGGATCTGTGGAAGGATCTTGGATTTGGTACATTGACTTTGCATTTGAAGGCATCGTTTCACCAATTATCCACTGATAGATCCAAATCTCAAACCCTTCAAGAAAGAGGACTGTACATAGAAAGTAGGCAGAGTCATTTCCATGTTGTTTGGAGGTTAACTTCCCTCATTTTGCTTTCATGGTTATGGCATTTAGCAGACATTCCTATCCAGATTAACTTTTTGGCCTCATGTTACAGACGTACTGTTTTCCTCAATGACACTTACTGGTTTGACATGTCCCTGCCCAAACTTGGAACTGGATTCGAGTCTTCTGCCATGCATTTGGTTTCATGTCCATTGTCTGTGATGTTTCAGAAATGACTCATCATTATGATTTGTGAACATTCTTACTGTAAATTGAAATTGTACTTGAGCTAAAGTTAATATTTCGGCTCTGTACTGCCCCTGGTGGACAGTAATATTAAGAAATATATTTGATCATCAAAAACACGTACTTGTCTCTCGTTTTCCCTTGGTAGCCAGCGTGTAGCAAGTTTTATTTTAAGGTTCAAAAATCACAAGTATGAGTCAGAGATGCTTGAACTATTTGCTTTTCAAAAGCCACTGGAGTGAGAGCACATTGACGAGGTGTTTCTTCAGAGCTTCTGCAGTCCCTGCAGCCATTCGTCTTTCTGTAAATGTCAGTGTGCTGTCCGCTTCGCCACTCGAGTACAAACTTAGCAAAAGATTTACACCTGCATGACGCTAATCCTCTTTCACACGAGCAGAAGGAGATCATCAGCATGAATTCCACAAATATAGCTGTATATGTACTTCCTACTGCTGTTCAATAGTTTGGGATCATTTTCTTTGTTGCCGGATCAACACCTCATGACCAAACGGTTAAATTGTCCGAAGAGACATTAAAGCAAAAGCGTAACACAAATTGTATCACAATGTAAGGGACAACTGATGATCGTCAGAACAGTAAACAGAGCAGAAAAAGTGGGAAATATCTTTAATTGGCCCTTTTTTTCAGGTGTTTAAAGGAATATTTAATGTATATTTTGAGAAAACTTTTTACTTTAAGGAATTGATTTGTAGTCAAGTTAATATTTTCGTGTTCATTCCAAACTTCTGAAACATGGGGAATTATTGATTTTCATTTGATTATAACTGGATTGACATTAATCAAATTACAGTTGTTATTAATTAAATTAATTAGAATGTCTTGATGTGTATATATTTTCTCAGATGGTTCTTCTATTTATTGGTTTTATAAGAACCGTGATCTCGCTCGCT
>NC_089812.1:463659-471159 GCF_029633855.1 Hoplias malabaricus | reverse complement strand
GGCGTAGTTCATTGCCACGAAGCTTTCCCCATCTCACAGGACATCCCATTCAGTTCACATCCCAACTCTGGTGACTTGATGCTTGTGTCTTGAAATTTCACATTTGGGTTCCACAGTATGTGACACATCCCCTCATTTAAGGGCAAGGCCACCTTGTTCCACCAGTTGTTCCCAGCTTTTGAGTTCCACGTGTTGATATTCCGTGTACTAACCTGCTGAAGCACACTTTTAGGGTTAGTATAGTGTCTGTCCCCTATGGTATTAGTGTGTAATACACAATTGGGACAAAGCCTTATTTTACACTTCCCCTGATATCGGGAACAGCCAGAATAAACCATCACTGTCCAATAAAAAACATGTATCTCCTTTTTGTCAGTGTTAAGTTTACTACATCATTTGAACACCGCAGCTATCCTTCACGCTGTGTAAAAACATCATGAAGAATGGGCCACTAGAAATGCTCAAAAATGACTTAAAATACATATTTTTACATTGACTTTCATTGAAATTTAAGTGAGGAAATTCATCTAAAAGTGACTGTATTATCACGAGTAGCTTAATGTTAGAACAATGTAACCCCCTAGCAACCATGAGGTCTATCATAGCAACCACTTAGCTACATACTTGCAATCCATTAACTTATTTTCCTGTTTCATTAGAAATATATATTAATGAAATTATTGTTTGTGTGTGTGTGTGTGTGTGTATGTGTGTGTTTACTACCCTCTCTCCTCAATGCATCTTAACTGCTACTTTAATATGTATTTAAATGCACTATAAATGTAATGGAACATATAAAAGCCACCAAGTATATGCACTATGGGCTTTTGGATTTTGTTTATATATATGTTTATAAAATAAAGTAACCCATAATATGTTTTAATATATTATAATATATTCTCTCTCTCTCTCTCTCTCTCTCTCTCTCTCTCTCTCTCTGCTGCTTAAGGCACACACACACATATATATATATATATATGTGTGTGTGTGTGTGTGTATGTGCGTATGTGTGCTCTGCCTAGATTATCAATCCCTTGATAACTGAAGTTTTAATATTCTCTGTCATAATGTTATTTATGGTACACATAGATCCCTTGTTTCGTTAGGGAGGGCGGCAGATGCTACTGAGCCGCAGGTTCCAGGAAACACCAGAACATAATGTTCCTCTGGAGTACGCCCCCTCTTCCCGTCATCCACATAGCTTTTAACTCCACAGCCGTTTGACTGGCCATAGCTTGAGCTCTCAGGATCATGTTCTACACTGTCGATGCTCTCCAAAGTCCATTTTCCCTTTATAGACATAAACCTACCTCCTGCCGTCATTATACACATCCAGGTCCCATCGCAATATAGGGTCTTCAGTAGGCCGTCCAATCACAGGCAAGCTCCTGATCCCATGATTCCTACTGCAGCGATTCCATCAAACAGCATGAGGCTCTTTATATGCATTTCCTCCAGTTCCAGGAGAGCCATAACATGGTCCTGTCCAAAAAAAAATTACACTGGATAAATACACGTAGAATGCCTAGACAGCACAATGAACCCTAACACCATATGTGTGCAATGGAAATCACCATATGGGAGTCATGGGGACCCAGTTCTTTAACCCTGGAAATGGCCAGTGTGGGAATTCCAGTCTGTCACTTTCATTTTTCTGGAACTGGTATTTGGTTAGGTTTAAGATTAGGTTTAGAATCTAGGGTTGCGGTTAGGGTTAGGGTTATTGTCAGGGTGAAAATTAGGGCTTGGTTTATGGTTAGTGGTGAGATTAATGATGATACTCATGCTGGCCAGGAGTCACAAATTTTGTACACATTGTATAAAATATGCACAAATTTGGATTTAAAACAAATTGAAAAATTGCCAGAAAAATGGATATTTACCTGAAAAAAATGCTATGAGATATTTATTCTGTATATTTAGTAGGGGTTTGTTTTGTACTTTTTATTTATTGCAACTGTTTTCTGTGAAAATGTCATGGTTTGTGTGTGTGTGTATGTGTGTGTGTGTGTGTGTGTGTGTGGAGATGTACAGATGGACGTCCCATCGGGCTTTAAGCAGCCTTCTGCACGCATGAGCTAGCGGCTAACTGCATTAGCATCCCTTACCTAAGCCACCACGCAACTTGGATTCTTTGATGTTTAGTTGGACGGACAGGCGAAGGAGGGGGCCGGGCGAGGTGGGGGAAGGTGGTTGGGGGTTGGGTGGTGTGTGGATGTCAGGGAAAGGAGAGGTGGTGAGAGTCACATGATGATGACGTAGGGAAAACTGGCAGAAAGCTGAAAGGAAAGAATCCTGGGAGTTCATGTTGCTTTTAGAAGGTTGGGTCCAAATGCTCACAGCAGCTGCGATCACATATTATACACCAATCAGACAAAACATTAAAACCATTTCCTTTCTACCCAGGTATTATTTGTATTTTTTTAACAGCACAGTTATAATCATTTACAGATGCACATCTACAACCTTTCAGACATGTATAGCCAACGCAGGGCATAAACCTAAAGATATTTTTGTTGTTTTCTTTTAATTAACATCATTAACCCAAGATTAAACCATGAACACACAAATGCAAATGTGAAATGGACTAAAGGCTTTCCAAACACTTTCTTCACTCCCCTCACTGACCTTGGAGTCAGGAATAACTCATGCATGTGATTTTTAAGGTGGCTGTAGTTTTCCAAGAAAGAATTCAAGGTCAGAAAGTAAATTTAAGTTTGGGTTTAAAGTTAGTGACCTGCAGAAGCACAGGGGGCTCTGGTGGGTAGAGAATATTCCGGTTGTTGTAGCTCGTAAAGACTTACACAGAGATCATGGTGATGCTTCTGTGCTTTCTATGCAGCTGGGTGATAAAGCTCAGCACAGTGGCGAGCTCCAGATAAGAGCAGGGAGGTGTGAGAAAGAAGAGAGGAAGGAAAAAGAGAGAGAGAGTGAGTGATACAGCATCTCCTCCTTCTGTCGACTCTATTCCTCCGTGGCATTCCCTCGACTCCATGGTGTTTACGGAGCGTCCAGTGAAGTGGCAAATTGAAGAAAATTCAGCGTTGAGAATAAGGAGAGATTTCTCAGCAGAGAAATGGAAAGAAAGAAGTAAGATCAGTGGCTTAGAGAGAAATGGAGGGCTCCAGTTTTATGGAGAGTGAAGATGGGGATTAGAAAATAATAGCATGGCAAATATTGTTATAGCGTTAGCATATTAAAAGGGTCTCGTTTACTTATCCGTATAAAGGTGTTTATTATTCATGATCAGAGAAAGTAGGAGCTCCATCGCTCAAAAGAAGACTTTATATCCTTCTTGCCCACACTTGGTATTGAGCTTGGTGTTTCTGCAGCACAGTTCTAGAACCAGGGCCTGGGATCTGAGCATCACCTTGGGTTCTAGTGTGGTGTGAGGGTCATTGATGATCCACGGTGTGACCCCTAGTGAAGGCAGTATCGATACGTTTGTGAGATTGCTCGACCGAACCGTTGGAACGTGTTGTAATGATAGCAACGTGAGTTACAACCTACAGCTGAAGACGTGATTAATTCTCAGTGAATACGTGATCATGTTAAAAACCAGTTTAAATTAAAGTTTACATTTTCTGAAAATGTGCAAAAAAACAAAAAAAGTAACCTGACTTTGAGCACAGCTTCTGTCAAAGCATTTGAAATTGATGTCACGTGAAATGTTGGGCAGTTTGAAAAGTATTGGGGTTAAACTCTGAGCACTAGTAGTGTTTTTTTTTATTATTTTGAGCAGTAAAATACGCCTTCTGTTCAGTTCCGGTTGATGATGAGTTTACAGCGTCAGGCCACGGATTTCTTCTTCTGCTGAGTCTCTCAGCCCTAAGTTCAACCCTGGCTGTATCACATTCAGCCTGAAACCAACCCCTTCCTTGAATTAATGTGTGGTTAAAAAGTAAACAAAAAAAAAAAAACAAAAAAAAAAAAAACACTGATTCAAACATATCTTGAGTCTTAGGTCGTTTTGTTTTGTTTTGTTTTGTTTTGTTTTGTTTTGTTTTGTTTTGTTTTGTTTTGTTTTGTTTTGTTTTGTTTTATTTTGTTTTGTTTTTGTTTTTGTTTTTGTGTTTTGTTTTTATGTTTTGTTTTGTTTTGTTTTGTTTTGTTTTGTTGTTTTGTTTTGTTAAATAAAGATGAGAAATGACCAAATACTTCATTCAGATATTTCTTGCCCTGGTTCTTGCCCCCTCCCCCCTTCTTTCCCACACTTAAAACTGAAGCTGTTCTGTCCCTTCCAATATATCCCAGCTGTTTTGTTTTCAGAATCTATGAAAATATTTTTAACTCTATATAAAAATGTGCACATATGCATAACACTTTATTTTTGTTTTGTACTCTATTGTCAAAAACAAAGGGATGGATGGCTTTATTTTGTTGATTCTGTTCAAACAACAACACCAAACAAATGTTGTGCAATAACGAAGAGTGAAGTGAAACCAGACAAACAGGAGCTGGTTTAATGTAGTGTACATACTCAGCCTGGAGGCAATAACCAAACACGGACTTCCAAACAGAAACGTGTGTTCGGAAGAAAGAGGAGTAGGGGGTTGGTAAGGTTTTGCCACCTCACTTTTCCTCTCTCTCTCTCTCTCTCTCTCTCTCTCTCTCTCTCTCTCTCTCTCTCTCTCTCTCTCTCTTCTTTGTACATTGACCAAGGCCCCGGATGAGATTTCATTGTAAAATGTATTGTATGAAATAAAATTTACAATAATGAGACTTTATGAAACAAACGAGTGCTGACTGTTTCATCTTTAAATAAAGAGGATGCTCATGAGTCCGTCTTTCCAGAAGACTGTCTGTCTGTCTATCTGTCAGTCTGTCTGTCCATCCATCTGACTGTCCTTCTGTGTGACATAGTGATTATAATTCAATGTGTCTCTCCATCTGTCTGTCTGTGTGTCATTCAGTTTCTCGATCTATGCTTCTCTGGGTTACTGCGTCCATTCATCTGTTTGTTATATAGAGGCAATGTCACTGTGGTGCAACCCTCAAGGGTACTTCTCCAGTACGATGTACATATACACTGTGTGTACACTTTAATGTCTATCATCATCTTGTTTTCTGAGAGTGTAGGCAGCTACTTTATCTATTTATCTATTCCAACTGTAATAAATATGGCCATGTTCCTCAGTGATCCGCTCTGTCCACGAATCGTCCATTTCCCTCATCACTGACACTCAACTCTTTCCCCTGGTTTGTGTTATTTCTGATGAATGTAAGCAGTGATTGACTCTGCCCCCTGAGGTAATGCGCACTGATTGGATGCTCTCCAGTAAACTGCGTTGTGATTGGTGTTGGAGCAGCGAGACCAAGGGGAACCAAGCCAAACCCGGATGCGTGCCATTACCGCAGTGAGCCTCGGGCCCTGAACGGCCCAAGTGTGGATGCACGTGGGTGTGTGAACACAATAATTGATTATTGTTTTGTTCCTTCATTCATTCAATTGGACATCCGTTCATCTCTGACTTTATCCATATATTAATTCATTCATTTCTGTAACCATTTCATCCTCAGAGTCAGGCCACATCCAGAAACATCCGGAATATACACTCGCTCCATTCGCTTTTCCCATACAGACGTCCTCTTAGGCACAGGCTTCCATATATGGGCGTGGCATAATGGATAGAGTGATGTAAGTGCTCTTTATTTGTTGATATTTACATTTGTTTGGCACCTGTCACTTAGCGAGTAATAAAGGGAGAGGCTATTGCTTCCTGTTACCAAATAAGGTCAATTTATTCTGTATGCAGTACTTTCAATGTGCTAGTAATATACTCAGGAAGGGCTATATCAGTGGTTCAGTTCATTGGGAATACATTGGCTCACTTTTATACAGTTATTAAAAGTATCTTTAAGTATATTTTACATGTAACGATTGGAAAATTCGAATACACAACTAGTCCACAAATGTACCGTAGTATCCATACAATACATGATGTTACAATACTCTCAAACCCAACCTGGTATCATTATGAAAATGTACACATTTTACTAGAAGAGTATTTTGTAATATTCATAAATTATGTTTGAAAGAGATATAAATATCTGGCTGTGAAAAAGCAGCCTCAAGATTTTGTCCTAAACCTAAACCTAAGCCCAAATCTAAACTTAACCCAATGGTTCTCTGTCTTTCTATCATTCCCCACCTCAGACGAAGAGGGATTTCCATGCCCCACACCTGCATGTTTACAGTTTTCTAATTGATTGAAGTAACATCAACAAAAATACAGAAAACTGGCCTAATATTTAAACTGTGCTTCAGTTTCTCACTTTTCAATCTGTGCAGAAATGAACAAAGGCAGGTGCAGGGCGTAGGAGTGAGTTAAATATTTGGGGTGAGGGACTTCTTTGAGTCAAAGCCCACCCCATTCCCAAAATATTAGCTATTAGCTGATTCCTATATAAATAAGGCAATAAAATACTGCATTTACAATGATGTGGAACAGCATTAGATTAGCATTAATGTTAGAGAGTGAGACTGTGTCCCAAACAACACACTATTGAACAGCACACACTACACTACAGAGACACTGCTAAGGGTGGTATATATGTATGTTCTTATTTTTCAGAGCAGAAGTGTGTGGTTTGGGACACAGCCAGAGACTAACGTTAACTTGTTTAGAGCGCTTCCTCACGACCCGAACACAGCTGATATTAACATTAACTGACTCTCAGATCCCTGCTGTGGATCCTCCAGACTCTGACGGTGAAGCGGAGGTGAACAGGTGCCTTAACGAAGGCTGAAAGAAGACCACCCTGTGTCAGACTCGCAGCCAAAACACATTAATCTCTGGCGCATTTTCAAAATAAAAGTTAAAGCACATTTTGGTCTCTATCTAATGCTTTGATTATGTTTAAGGGCTATTAATGAATCCGTTGTGAGCGGGTGCTTTTTACTGAGGAAGCTTTAAAGGCAAAACAGACAGGCATTAATAAAGAGAGGCTCGTTAATAAAGAAATGCTAGTTTTTTCAAAGATTCCTTGCGCCCCACATGTAGCAACTTTTTGAAAATGGTTGTGTGTGGCACCAAAAAGTGTTCTACGATTGTTACACCTCCTACGTTTCTAATGAAAGCTGTAGTATTGTTCTTGTTGGGAGGGGAGAGGGGGGAGGGGGTAATTTCTTCTCCCTCCATTCATTCTTTATTGTCATCACATTCCTCCTTCACTCTGTGCCCACACACACACACACACACACTCTCTCTCCCCTGTGCTGGGCCTATGAGAGTCTCAGAGGCAGCAGCTGGAGAAAGAGAGAGAGAGAAAGGGTTGTGCTGTGAGGCTGATGGTCCATAGCGCATCATCACGTCGCCGTGGAGACGCAGAGGCAGGTGGGCCGGGCCCTCCATCTCACCACCGCAGCTCCACCTGCCTCCTGAGACTTAAATATTTGTCCAAACCCGACAGCATCCAACAAACACTCAGGCTTTTGATTTACTTTTCCCAGATACTTCCTTCTCACCTCTCACTCTTCTCCTTCCTGACCTCCTCCTT
>NC_089812.1:346159-456159 GCF_029633855.1 Hoplias malabaricus | reverse complement strand
TGTCTGCGTGGGTTTCCTCCGGGTGACTGTCTGTGAGGAGTGTGATGTGTTCTCCCTGTGTCTGCGTGGGTTTCCTCCAGGTGACTGTCTGTGAGGAGTGTGGTGTGTTCTCCCTGTGTCTGCATGGGTTTCCTCCGGGTGACTGTCTGTGAGGAGTGTGGTGTGTTCTCCCTGTGTCTGTGTGGGTTTCCTCCGGGTAACTGTCTGTGAGGAGTGTGGTGTGTTCTCCCTGTGTCTGCGTGGGTTTCCTCCGGGTGACTGTCTGTGAGGAGTGTGGTGTGTTCTCCCTGTGTCTGCGTGGGTTTCCTCCGGGTGACTGCCTGTGAGGAGTGTGGTGTGTTCTCCCTGTGTCTGCGTGGGTTTCCTCCGGGTGACTGTCTGTGAGGAGTGTGATGTGTTCTCCCTGTGTCTGCGTGGGTTTCCTCCAGGTGACTGTCTGTGAGGAGTGTGGTGTGTTCTCCCTGTGTCTGTGTGGGTTTCCTCCGGGTGACTGTCTGTGAGGAGTGTGGTGTGTTCTCCCTGTGTCTGTGTTGGTTTCCTCCCGGTGACTGTCTGTGAGGAGTGTGGTGTGTTCTCTCTGTGTCTGCGTGGGTTTCCTCCAGGTGACTGTCTGTGAGGAGTGTGGTGTGTTCTCCCTGTGTCTGTGTGGGTTTCCTCCGGGTGACTGTCTGTGAGGAGTGTGGTGTGTTCTCCCTGTGTCTGTGTTGGTTTCCTCCCGGTGACTGTCTGTGAGGAGTGTGGTGTGTTCTCTCTGTGTCTGCGTGGGTTTGCTCCGGGTGTCTGTCTGTGAGGAGTGTGGTGTGTTCTCCCTGTGTCTGTGTTGGTTTCCTCCGGGTGACTGTCTGTGAGGAGTGTGGTGTGTTCTCCCTGTGTCTGTGTGGGTTTCCTCCGGGTAACTGTCTGTGAGGAGTGTGGTGTGTTCTCCCTGTGTCTGCGTGGGTTTCCTCCGGGTGACTGTCTGTGAGGAGTGTGGTGTGTTCTCCCTGTGTCTGCGTGGGTTTCCTCCGGGTGACTGCCTGTGAGGAGTGTGGTGTGTTCTCTCTGTGTCTGTGTGGGTTTCCTCTGGGCGACTGTCTGTGAGGAGTGTGGTGTGTCCTCCCTGTGTCTGCATGGGTTTCCTCCGGGTGACTGTCTGTGAGGAGTGTGGTGTGTTCTCTCTGTGTCTGCGTGGGTTTCCTCCGGGTGACTGTCTGTGAGGAGTGTGGTGTGTCCTCCCTGTGTCTGCATGGGTTTCCTCGGGGTGCTCTGGTTTCCTCCCACGGTCCAAAAACACACGTTGGTAGGTGGATTGATGACTCAAAAGTGTCCGTAGGTGTGAGTGTGTGAGTGAATGTGAGAGTGTGTGTCGCCTTGTGATGGACTGGTGCCCCCTCCAGTGTGTGTTCCTGCCTTGCGCCCTCTGATTCCGGGTAGACTCCGGACCCACCGCGACTCTGAACTGGATAAGTGCTTACAGTCAATGAATAAATGAATGAATGATGTATTTGTTTATCAAGAATGGCATAAAATGCCAAGGAATAATATTTATTTATTTATTTATTTATTTATTTTTATTTCTCATTATTTTTTTGCAACAGGTCTTAATAACAGGTCTTTACTTAATAACAAAAATATTACCAAAGATTTGTTGACAACCCATTTTTCTTCCCTCATTCTCTCTACCACCCTCCTCTTTTGGTCCCTCTCTGCAGCAGTTTCCTCTTCCTGACCATCTGTCCATTCTGGCCACTCACCTCCTCGCTTCACTCTATTGAACTCCATTGGTACCAAATCAGGGCTATGTATACCTCTCTCTCTCTCTCTCTCTCTCTCTCTCTCTCTCTCTCTCTCTCTCTCTCTCTCTCTATCTCTCTCTCTCTCCCTCTCTCTCTCACTCTGTCTCTCTCTCTCACACTCCACTGTCCCCTGTCTCCGCTCTATCTTTATTTCACCCCCCCTACTTCCCGCTCTCTCTAAGTTCAGGAAATTATCTCATAGTTTTGCACATGCAAATAAAATGTGAAAGATAAAAGCCCACGTTCCTTACCTCCTTCGCTTCACACACTTTGCACCTTTTTATCTCACACTCATCTTTTCATTCCGTGTGAAGGATAGAGCTTACTGGTTTCTGGCGGAACTTTGGAATGGTTGCAGAAGCTGATATTACTCACAGTGTGGCAAGAAAAAGGACAAATACACTGCTTTCCAGGCACTGGATTAAAAAACGTGCCCTTGCCAATTCCTTGGGTAGCCTTGCCACACATCGGGGCCTTTGCTTCAGACCACGAAGTCAGAACCTCTTCAAAAATGAGGAAAGTACCTCTGTACATTCTGTCAGCGCTCCTATGGAAATGAAGTGAACAGCGATGTATAAGAACAACCTCAGATGTTATTCACATCCATTAGCATCTAGAGAACCACCAAAATGTTCCAGAGTGATGTTTTTTCCACCCGCTCTAAATCAAAATTTAATTGATGCTGGTAGCTAAAGTGACATATGTTATCATAGGCCTTCAGTTCAGCTCCTGAAGGCCTCAGGAATAGAAGAACTCCCTTTAATAATGTGTTACTATGACAGTACTTCCATGGGTGGACTGTTCTTATCCTACACAATTAACTGAGAGCGGTCCAACACATCAATAATATCTGGACACCCCACTGGCCAAAAGTTCAAAGGCACAATGTAACACTACACTGTCATAGGTGTTTCTAATTAAGTGGCCAAGTGACGTGAAGGCGTGCAGGGCTTTGTAGAAAAGGTGTGGGTTCTGCGGCTCTCTTCTGATCTTCAAATACGACCTGCTTGCTCCAGTGATGTGGTGCAGGGCGTTTTGTTTCCGCCTCCATTTGGATGCACTGAAACATGGCTGGTGCAGAAATGAGTGAGAATTGCAACATATTAGTCACACAAGAAGCTAGCTTGAGTAAACGAGACCTTTCTTTATGCAAATACATCCAATTTAAGAAAACGAAAGGTGTTATTGTGTGATGAGAGATCAATTTTTTTTTTAATCTACAGTTCTGTGAATAGTGTTTGGTAACCTTTTACTTTAACATTGTATTATTACATTGTCATAAGCATGTCATAAATATGTCACAACTACATCATTTATCTCATAAGCAAGGTATGCATTTTATAAATAGTATTATAACAAAAGTGTGCTACAATTATCATTAATTTCCCGTAAATAATGCAAATAGGTGTCTCAGGTTGTGTTTGTGTTTTGTGCTTGGGTTGTTGCTAGCATCCACAGGAAGTAGGCTCCATCTGCAGATGCAAAGCATTTCTATTGGTTTTTGCCAGAAAAGCAACGGTGATCTGATCCGTTCCACATTCTCAACGTCTGCAGTAACAGCTTCTATTCCACTGTAGACTCTTACATATTGCTGTGAGGGTTGATTGATTGAGCCACGTGAACCTTAGTGAGGGCCTGTACTGATTTTGGATGAATTCCAACTCACTCTACAGCTCCCTATTCCATGGAGTTTAAGGTCACTATGCTCAATGCTAAGTTTTGGCTGGAGGAGGATAAAGCTGTTCTACAGGGTAATGGAGCTCCATCCACTACATCTGGGATACTATGAGAAACAGAACTAACCATCCACATCAGTAGCTGATCTCCTATTCTCGTGGCTGGCATCAAAGCCTTACGGCAATGTTCCGGGACCTAGAAAAGCCTAGAAAAGCCATCTCAGAAGAGTTGAAACTGTTACTGCAGCAAAAGAAATAGCAAACGCCTAATTAATCCCTTTAATTTCAGATGAAATTTTGGATGGGAATGTGTCCAAAGACTCAATAACAGAGCATTCTCTAATGATGTAATAGCAGTTTGTGTTTTCTCCCATAATCTCACAGACATTTACAGTAATTCAGCCTGTTAATCTCACCCCTCCACTTACGGTAAAGCACCTGTCTTCCCTCCCTCCTTCATTCTCACAGAATTACAGAGCATGTTCTCAAAAAGGAAATCCAGCAGCTCTTAGATTCGAGAAATAAAGAGCTCAAAGTTCGGATCCGTCCTCCTTGCCACACAAAAGTAACTTCAGAAAAAAAAAAAAGACTAGACTACAAACTTCTTTCAAATCTGTACTATTTTAAACCTTTAAATAATTACTGTTTTTCCCCCTCTTCAAAGGATCTATGAATTTAACAGAGTTCCCACAGTTAACTAGGCTCCAGCCTGGTAGGGTGACGAGGAGCACATGCTTCGTCCAAGAAGCCAGTTCTTCTTTTCAAACTGCTGTTAACAAAACACAAAATGCTAATTGCCCAGATCTACTATGCCGGCTAATGAACAGCTACACTGAATAACGTAGGTCTTGACTTTAGTAGGAGGGCCTTCCTGCCTACACAGAGAGAGCAAGAGGTCACTTGTGCTGTCTTGGACTCTTTATATATTTGCAACATATTTATATCCATTGCCTGTATTTAAGGTAAAAGTAAAATGGACACAGAAACGGTCCAGCTGGAGGTCCACTCGCCAGAGATATGGTATGAGAGTGCATTTGGGGTCATTTTGAGGCACAGATATCATATACTGTATGTAAATGTAACCTGCAAATGTGTAAAATGTGGCATTCTGAGCACTAAGCTGAATCCACATAAAAGACTGTCTGGTTTGGTCTTTGTTCACTAAACAATACAGTACACAAGTAGTCTCCACACGGATGGACAGTGAGGTAATATGCAAATACTACACCATTTTATTCATGGGTTGCATTGATGTAATGTCTTTTTAAATGTAATGTAATGTCCTATTGGGAACCGATTGTCTGTTCAGAGCACAGCACTGATGTAAACGATTGGGGAAGATGGATAAATGTGTCCCATAGACAGCTACTTTTACAATACCCAGAAGCACAGACACTAGTTAAATAATTTATGGTGAGCTATAAAATCACTAGAAGTTTCAAGTTTCCTTGTCAAATGAGTGTCTGATTTCTGTCTGAGTGCATTATTATTTGTTTAATTGTCTGTGATGTGCACTGTGTAGGGAGTGTGGTCTACTTTGGGATGCAGCCTGAGCTCCTCTACCGACAAAGTAGTGTCAGGGATCCATACTTATGTTTCTATCATTTTAATGTCTGAATGAGGAACTAAAAGTGTTGACAGAAACAATAAAACTATTTAAATATAACATTTTTTTAGCTGTGTGTGAGTAATGAGTAGCTCCCAATGTGGCGGCTACTCTGTATTGTGATGTCAGCTGCAACCCATGAATAGAAGGGACTTGAACATCCATTGGTTTTAGTATCATTGGAGCCCTGATACCAATCCATGGTTACGTGAGAATGATTGTAAAATACTGGCTTAAAACGTCCTGGGATTTCATATCAAAAATATTCAATTAAAGAACTAGTATTATCATATCAGGCCCACAAATGCAGACAATGTGTGAAAACAACTGAACTTCCAGCGGAACGAGATCAAACAGGGGCCGCAATTGCAATAGCCCAGCCTCTGGAGCAACTGGCCTGGTGGCAATTATGGAAATACCCTGGGTGTAAATTTGACTGCTGTGGCACGAACTTGGATTGAGTTGATGTTGGATAAAGAGATGAGTTGAATGATATGCTTGTTCTGACTCTCACTTCTCTTTTTCAACTCCGAGGCCGTTTTTGGCTCAGAGACAGGAAACACGACTCAACAACTGTGACACACGAGGAAGGACGCTTCTGGAGAAGGGGCTTGCAAAACAACAAAGGCCTGGATTGCTTTGGAAACCCATAAACACCAGGGTAGGTGCTGTGTCTCTGGGTTTTGAGGGGGTGGTAAAGAGTCTTTACAGAGGTTTTAGGTTATTGTTTTTCATTGTTTAGACTGTTTACTTTTGTATTAATAAGTATTTATACACAACAATGGCTCCAAAGTCTCATTTTCAATTACTTAAATATGTCCACTCAGCTGCATTCATAACAGATTAAACTGACCCATACTTTAGCCCAGATACCAGACATTCTTTGACTCCAGGTCACAGGGGTATGGCCAGTTAGATATTAGAAAGCCCTAGAAGGATGTATTTAGTTATTTCTATCATGTCCAATGACTTGCTTTCTCTTGTAGATCTACTGTGCATTAATTGGACATTTTATAAGAAACTCTTTCCATATATGGCATTTTGTAAAATCCTGTTTTTCATTCATTTCATTATCAGTGTAATATACTAATTACTTTATGTATGTTTTGGAAATCCCCACAACATGTCTGATATGTACCCAAAAACAATAATTACAGAAACAGTGGTGTAACATGTTGTGGGAGAATATCATTTTAGTTGTGATCTGGCATTTTGGCTTACGGTTTTGTTAAAGGTTAGGGTTGAGCATGAGTCAGTCTTACCTGTACATCCAGAAAAGGTGAACTATGTTTGCTACACATTGTAGCAAACTTGGGAAAGGTCTTGTAGTCAGATATGAACAAATTCAGAACTTCTCTGTAAGTACTGGCTGATTCTTCTACTCTCCAGGCAATATTTACTTCTGGTGTGCCTCAAGGCTCTATTATAGGCCCTATTTCATTAGGAATTTATTTGTAGTTATCCCAGTCTCTGTTTGTACAGGAGGTGTGAAATGATCAAAATAATTGATCACACACACATTAAACATACTTCACAAAGTAAACAATCTGGTGCACACAGACCAGAACCAGCAAAGTGTGGTCTTCTTTGTTCTACTTGCAACTGCTCCCAGCACTTTGCATTTGGACAATGAGTAGAGAGTAGATCATATCAAATCTGGTTTTGTTTGGTGCTGTGCAGCTGATTGTTTACTTCATCTCCACAGCAAGAGAGTTGTAAAAGCGCTATACAAATAAATTTGACTTGATTTGATGAGCAATACGCCCATGTGGCAAGCAGAGCCATGTGGTATAGAGGAGTTCAGTCAGAAAATCAGAAACTACCCTAATATCAGGAAGAGTGTGCAGGAAATGTGCAACACAACGTGTACTCTTCAATGTGTAGGTCTTCAAATCCGGACCTTGGTTTCAGGTTCCAGGTCAGGATTTTAAAATGGCCTAGAGGTTTGGACAGGTCACAGGAACAAACTACCAAAAATGATTATGTCTTCTTTTCATTCTTTCCAAGAAACTCACTTCCATATTTTAAATCTACTTCTACCTTTCCAAAGTTCAGTCTTAGAACTGTCTTTTATCTTCTTGAAATTCCACAAAATGTATTCCCAATTTATTTAAATTTTCACTCCTCTGTCCATGACAACGCTCACAACATTCCACTCTTAGACTTCATAATCCAATTGTTTTTCTTCTTTTGTGTCTATTTCCTGTTCACAGTGTCTGCTGTGCTGAGAAGGTCTTCTCCTAGTGGAAAGTCTGATCACTTCAGTTCAGACCTGAAGCTTGATTGTGTCTCACAGATGGAAGCGTTGTAATGTGGACAGTTTTCCGCAGGTCTTTCGCGTTTGTTACGGGTCCCGATCCTAAGCTGCAGTTAAGAGCAAGTGATCACCACAGGACCACGACTCATGACTGAGGTGGTGAACCATTCTCTGTACAGCTCTGTACTCCGTGAGACTGACATTTGTGTGTGCCTCTATGTGTTAGTTTTACAAGTATTGCACACACAGCAAGTCTTTCACACATGTCACTCCTAAGTCAAGTGTGGTTTACCAGCCAAAAATATCTCACCAGATAGAGGATGGAGAACATGAACTTGGTTTCAAACAAATGACCCACAGTCTCTGGTTGACCACCAATAAGGGTTTTGCAGTGTCCACTGAGTGTTGTCTAGTAGTGGGGTTTTTAGATCACTGGCTTCCAGATCTAACAGGGATCAGTTACAGGACCTCAACCTGTATATTTCTTTATTCTTATGTTGTAGAGTGAACTGCATTGGTCAGTTGCAAGTAATCTAGGTCAGGACATTTCAAACTCTAACCCAGAGGAAAATAATAATAACTAACCTTTATAGTTCATTTCACCAGGCACATAAACACAAAATGATCATGTCTACAAATGCCCTCTTGTTCAGGGTTTATATTATGCTGCAACCCACTGTCTGGTTAGCCCGGCTGCTGCTGTTCCAACTTTAAGGGTGAACCCCGTTTCTTGTTTTTACCTCTAACTCTTGTTTTTGAATGTCATCCTTGCAACGGAGTGGTTAAATCTTCCCCCACATAACAGGACGGCCCTTCAAAAGCCTGGTACTTCATCAGAACACATAAAAGAGCAGTGCTTCATTCCCTGGTTACTAGGGGTACTCTCAAATAAGCTGGACTTAAGGTAAACTCAAGGTGTCTTGTGCCTTCTGCAGTATTCATCAATCACGTTATCAGCCACTTCTAATTCTTCTGAGTAACACTTTCTAATACAGCTGTACTTTAGCTTTTTTTTTTTTTTAAACCTTCTAGTTAATGCCTTAAATGTTGCAGTAATGCCAGGTTTTAGAATGTAATTGATTCAACATTTAAGGTGGAACTGAACATGAACTAGCTACGTTCAGAGATATCTGTGTAGTGATATTTCATACTTGTTATGATGCATTAAAACGATATAAAACTTGACTCTTATCATAGTTTTAAATGAGAAAATCCTTACATTTGTGGGTTTATGTCTCATGGAGTCTCATGAGTGATGTGTGTTGGGGGGTGAGGGGTGGGTCGGGGGGTGTTTTGATTCACAGTGTTTGTTTACGTCAGAGTCACAAACCAATGCTCTGCAGCTGAGCAAGAGTGTACTGAGCAGCAAAATGTGCTTCAATTGGGTGTGTATGAGATAGAGTGTGTGATAGGGTGTGTGTGTGTGTGTGTTAGAGAGAGAGAGAGAGAGAGAGAGAGAGAGAGAGAGAGAGAGAGAGAGAGAGAGAGAGAGAGTGAGCAAGAGAGAGCGAGAGAGAAAACCACAAACTTCCAGTGACTGAAGTTTAGAGTTTCGTGATTTCCTGTTGCACACTTTGCATCTGCTGAAGGGCAAAACATACACACACACAGACACACACACATTCTGCAACTCACAACACCTCAGCTCATGCTGCAAGTCAAGTCTTGGCATTAAAATTAAGGCTGTTACTTGGTCCAAAAGCTACATAGTACAGTTTCTGAAGTGCTAAGTCTGCAGTAGCAAAAAACAACGACACTCTGTTTTCCTTTTTACAGGTGAGTGGAGCATCACAATGATTTTGAAGCTGTAACTTTAATGTACAAATACTGTCTAGTGTTGCTTTAAGCACTGAGAAGCTTCCAGAAGATCCTCCAGAATTTTACGATACAGGAACAGAATCTGAAAGTGACTTCACACCACCACAGACTACACAGGGAACGAGAGACCAAATATAAATGTGAAGTACTTCCCTTTATTTTCCAATACACTTCAGGAGAAGTGAAAATATCATCCCCCATACCGAGGAGATCATTCCAGGCCTGCAAGGGTTAAAGTGGACGTCTTAAACCCACCTTTTCCCACAAGGGATCTTAACAAAACAACTGTGACTCGCTTTGGCCCAAACAGAACGGCCGCTTTCAGCACCTGTTCCTTTAAATGATAATGAGCCGCTCGCTGTTCACCCCGACCCCGAGCGCACAGCAGTGAGGAGCGAGGAGGAAGCTCTGGTTTTAGCCGTTTTCGCTCTGTTCTCTTTCTTCTCCGTCCTTGTTTTCTCTGTTTTTCCCTTTACCTTCCCTTACCTCTGTGCCACAGACCCCACTCTGGTCACCTTGGAAGGACTTAAACTCCGCCTAAAACATCTGTATCACCTGACGTTGGAGGTGTGTGTTGTGGGGGGTGGGGAGGATACCAATATGAGTGTCCCTCTACTCTATTCCTATTAGACCAGCTTGGGGGTGGGAGCAAAAACAGCACAGTCTCCTCCCTCAACATTCACGGCAAACGTGCCTTTGAGTGAGTCACCTAACCCCAATCACCCCAGGAGCTGGGTGTGTACTAATTAAACTTATATATATATATATATTTAATATTGAAACAGAAAGTTTGTTTTTATTATCACATCAAAGAGCCCTGACTAATATCTCGGTTTTGATCTTATGTCAGATTAGAAGGTGTAAGACTTGAGTTGGGGATCTTTTAAACCTGTTTTTTTTTTTTTTTAATATTCTTAAAAATGTAAAAATATTACAATTTGTTACAAATATTGACAATATTAATATTATTATTTTTTATTCTCTCGGTGCTTTGATCTTACTGCACCATCTAAGGATACGTAAATACACCTCTAGACGGTGAGTGCCAAAATCTAGCCAATCAGCGACAGAGGGGGGCGGGGCTGGCTGGGAAAGGGGCGGGGTTGATGGAAGGCGCTTAGTGGGTGGTGGTTGAGGGCTGCAGTTTTTAACCTGGCGCTGGTCACAGAGGGAGGAAGCCGCTGGATGAGGGTAAATACTGTTTATTTCTTCCTCTCGCGTGTTCAAACTTTTGTCAGGAGAAGTGTAAACTGACCTCAGGGCTGGAATAATATCGCTCCGGCTGCTGACGTCACTCCTCCGGGCATAGTTCCCCTTAAAACTCTATAAAGAGCTCAATTCAACGTTGTCTTGGGACTGTTTTACCTTTTTAAACGTGTGTGCGCACCTCGTGTCAATCGGCAAGGCTTTTCGTCTGATTTTCTGAGCTGAAGGTGGTTGACTCTTCCTCCACAGGGACTCAGTTCATTTCAGAGCACCGGTTCTGTCCATTTGTTTGGGTGAACACCTTAAACAAACAGAGTAACACAACCTCCACATCACTGTTTTCTTCAAGTCAGTGCTTACCCACTTCATTTGACTTTGAAAAGACATGCCGTTTCAAACTGGAGGAGGTGCCAACTTTTGCCACACTCCGTAGACTTCAAGTGTAGACAGGGGAAGTGGTCTCCACTGATGGTGATATTTGATAACTGTCCCCTTTCGCTGCCCTTATGCCACTTGAGATTTTTTTTTCTTGGCTGTGTCTCAGCAGATGATGTCAATTTCATTCTATGGTAAGAACCTCATCAACTCTCACTGTAGGGGGTTTATCTAGAACCCAGGTGGTGGAACCATGGTTCTAGCTTATGAACTGCTTGGTGTGTCATGGCGACGTGTGCTGGAGCATGTGGAACTGTGTTAAACCTGATTTGTAATACAGGCAAATGGCAATAAGGTCATGATATGGGTCTGGGTTGCCAGTACCTCTCTGAATCTTGCGTTTTAAAACACAACATAGTTTAATTTGTTATTGTTAAACTATTGGTGGGGAATCCTAGATTAAAATAACAATAGTAAAAATGATGTTGTGTGTTCCAGGGCATATCTATAAGTCATAGCTGTATAAGGGCCACAATAGGCCCCAAAATATGTACATCCACATTATTTTATTTATTTATTTATTTATTGTTATGGTACATTCCCATGTTTTGTTACAATTCCCTCTTTATTATTATTAACTAAGTATCACTCAGATAACATTATTAAATCTGGGCCATGTCCTCAATTAATTGGACCACTCCCCTGGTGATGGACGCTGCTCAATAAATGAGGGCCACGTAAACACCAGCCCAGGGGACACGTGTAGCTAAATGAGTTTGTCATTGGGGCCACTGTAGGTTCACATGCAGTTTTCAGCAGCAACAGGGGGTCAGTCACGCAGCGCCTCTGCCAGGAGTGGCCTCCATCCGCACACTCTACTTGGGCGGCATTAGTATTCTTCTTTTCTTAAGATACAAAACAATATCACTGGAGTAGCCGGGGGTCCTCTTGGTGTTCAGTAAAATTTTTGAGATTTGTAATAAATGACTATTGTTTCTTGACAGGACAGTTCTTAAATACAGATATTCATTTTTACGTGGCAGGAAGACAAATAAGAGGCTTACAGAAAATTACACACAGTGCAGGATATAATATTACAATTAATTTGAATTAAATGTATATGGATTTTGACTGTAGAAGCATTTAATTCCAATAGCATGTGTATTTATGATTTGTTGTGTGTTCAGTATGAATCTAATGTTTTGTTAGTGTGTGTGGTGGCGTTTAGTCTTGTTGGCATGTGTGTAAAATGGTGTTTAGTCTTGTTAGTGTGTGTGTGGTGGTATTTAATCTGTTAGCATGTGTGTGGCATGTTATGTTAGCATATGTGTGTGTATGTGTGGTGCATATATTAGAAGGTGTATCCTGAGAGAATAAGTTGTCATGCCACGTGGTTTAACTTTGTAACTTTATGTCTCAGAAACATGGATTGAAACAGACGGGGTTTCCTACCTCACACACCTAAAGAGCCAATCCCTTCATCTCAATGGTTGGGAGCGGACTAATTGCATATTTATAGATCCATTAGAGCTGGACGATATTGCCAAAAATGTATATCACAATTTATGTCTTAATTTCAATGCGATATAGTTCCGATATTGATACGAACAATTAAAAAAAGCCACAGAAAATGGCCAAAATTTATGACATCACCATCAAACAAAAAACCTCTTGACTTTGTCAATTGTAACATTTTCAAACTAACTTGAAAATCAAGTGCAGTTTACTGACGGTGTCCTGTAAATATATTTATATGGAAGTATTGAAAATGTAAAAAACATACAGTGTAAAAATTGTCTGTGAATTTTACGGTGGAAAACTGTAAAACCATGACAGTAAATGACTGTAAACTCTAAAAAGGTTAAAAAAATACATTATTTCACTGTTAAACGCACAGAGCATTAGGGGTGGTACAAGTGTGCAAGTACTAGGAGGAGCTGAGACTCATTAGGGAGCTCCCAGCATGCCTTGCTTTGCCATATTTTCTGTGATTTTCAGAGTTTCTCTGTTTTTTTTCTGTCTTTGAGACATTTTGATTTTGGGCTGCGTTGGGGTGATTATTTTGTGTGTGTGTCTGTGTGTGTCTGTGTGTGTCGTGACGAGATGTGTGTTGGTCAGGAAAGTTCACCTGTGTTCCGAGTGCTGGAGTGTGGCACCCAGATACTGCACATTTCTTTGGTCCTTTTAGCAATACCTCCTTTTAAGGGCTGAATATAGGATGTGGTTTGACTCTATCAAAATATGGCTACGTCTCAGTCTCCATTCTCTCATTTGTCACACAATTTACATGTTCATTTTATGGCAAAACAATGTTTCTTTGTTATTTTTATGTAAGTACTATGGCTTTTTTACAGTGGATATCTGTTTTTTAACAGAAAAGTACTGTAAACTGTAAAGTTTATGATTGCCAATAACGTGAGCGTATATTTAACTGAAAATCTGGCAACCACAGCTGCCAGTCCTTTATCATATTTTTTTCTGATTTAAATTTTTTTTTACAAACCTTTTTTAATTTTTTTTTTTTTGAAACATTGTATATATCGCGATTTATATTGATATTGGATAATTGTCCAGCCCTAAGATCCGTGTGTACTGAATGTCTAGAGTTAAAGCTAAGACACTTCAGAGAATGACAGTAAACGTAAAATTCTTATGAACAGAACTGAGGTTTAATCGCTGACACCAGGGGGTCAGAGGGTGATCTTTAACAACGGTATCCTATAGATTTGTTGATACTGACTGTGTAGGTAGCTGTGTAATTAACCCGCGTTCGGTTTGAGTGTTCAGAACTGCTGTTTAGCATATTAATAATTTCCCATAGACAGCTGTAAAGATACTCATCTGCTGTGGTTTGCATGTCACTCTTTAAATCATTGTCCTAACAGAGCCACTGACCTTTGCCTTCTGCACCGGGTTTGCATATGAGATATTAATATAGCCTACCAGCTTAATGGCATTGTTTGTATTTTGATTTCCATTTGTGTGTGATATTAAAATAGCTTCTGCAGGAAAAGCGATACTCCGACAATGATATGTTTATAATGACACCATACGGCTTTGTGAGGTTTCTCTGTCCAACATTTCTCCTGAAATGAAAGAAACCAATCAGGATTTTGTTCCTCTTCTGTGGCGATAGCTGTTTTTACTATTCTGGAAATGATTTACAACAGATGTAGGAACACTGCCGTGAAGGTTTGGTGGCATTCAGTCATTTGAACAGCAGTACAGTCAGCCACTGACGTCAGACGATTAGCTCTGGATCCTGAAGCTACTGCATAGAGCCGCCACTTGACATTGAGCATGACCCATTTCACTTCATGTGGTTCTATAGAGAATATACACGCTGTGTCTGCACCGGTGTCAGCGGTGAATGAGCGTTAAAGTAGTTGTGAGTGAGAGGTTCTCACGTTTTTGTCTGGAGACCTACATTACTTTTTATACTTAAAGCACAGTTTTTATCACTGAAAGCATTGCAATAAGACGTTAGACAACAAATTGTACAATAAATAAAGTGCCTACATCTATTTTTTCACACCCTTAAGACACATAAATACACACAGACCCCTGAACACAGCTATTCAAGAAAGTCCCTTTTTTTTTTTTTTTTTTTTTAAACAGTTCCTTAAGACAAAGAGCTGCTCAATCCTCACTCTGCAGCTTGTTTTACATCATTCACATTCCTTTTCAATACAGAAAATGAAGCAGCTCATTTTGTTTTTGTTTATTTTCAGTGAATATTCCACTTTTTTTTTACTTTTTCATTAAAATCCCAAACGAGTTTAGATCTGTGGCGTTCGTACAAAACGTGTTCTAGAGTTTCCTCATCTGTGTCGCTTGGGATCGGGCATCGAGGAGTTTTAACGTAGCCACTTCGTTTCTCTTCTGTCTTCTGACAGAAAGGAACCATGATGTATCCCTGGTTTTCTCAGAAAAGGTTTCATTGAAATATATTTTCTATAACAGTTTTCTGTTCACTGTTCATGCATGAATCACAATAGTTACTAGATGCTTCCACTATTTACTTTTGTACAAATGGTTTTATATATTTATTTGACGTGATAAAAAACATTTACAATCGTATATGGGAAATAATTCCATTTATTTTGGTTGTATCATGTACAATTTGATATGAGAATTTGCTAATTTCTGTTTTTTTTTCGCCTTTTGATTCCAGTTTTGATCAACGCAGCCTTTTATTATCAATAACTAAACATCGGCAAAACATTGCTAACATCGGCAATTCACAAACACTTCGATTCTGACGTATTCGGTTTGCTCCCGAAGCCTGTTCCTGATGTTAAACACAGATTAACCCCCTTTACCACCTCCCGCTATTAAAACAACTGATCAGCATATTAACTACACCGCCGTCTGTATAAAACAGTCAGTCATCTCATTCGTCCAGGACTTTTATTGTGTATTTATTACAGGCTACAAGATAAAATGCAAAACAAATAAAAATAAAACACATGATGATAAAGGCAGCGTCTCTTTTCTGCTCTTAGGAACAGAACAACCCAGTTCTCCAAACCCAGAAGTCTATCAGCAGCCCTAACTCCATGAACGATGCAGTTTTTAAATACTTTATAATAAAAATAGCATAACCCAGGCTTAATAAATTAGTGAATAATAAGAAAACATAAATACGTTTGTATAATTAATTCATGATACTGAAGCTACATTTGTAGATGTGCACTGACGAGCATTCATTCATTCATTCACATTCTGTAACCACATCATTCAGTTCGGTGTTGTGGTGGCTCTGGAGCCATCCGGGAATCACTGAGCACAAATAGACACACACCCTTCACAGGACTCCAGTCCATCGGATGATATCACACACTCACACATTCCCACTTTTACTCACACTCAACTGTGGACAGTTTCACACACTCACCCTGTCATTCTCAGACTCATCCAGCGCTGAGCAGGGTTATATTTGAGAGTAATTTGCGTTTACACATACACCTCGGGTCATTCAAATGCTAACAGAGGCTCATCTGCAGCAGTGATTGGTCGATGAACTCATTTGCATATGAGTCACATATTCACCAGTGTCACATATATTTTTAGTGTGTGGTAGTGTTCAAGTTGCATAAATATACATGTGTGTGTGTGTGTATGTGTCACATCAGCATGACTTGCATATCAGCATTAAACATCTAATCACTCCTAATCAGTTAGAGCTTACGCAACTAGTTTGAGAGACCCCAGACCCGGACCCCTGGCCGTGATGATGTGAGATGTGAGGGTGGATTACTCAGCTCCCTCTGAACGAAAGCAGAAGTTATCCCATTTAGAAATGTCAGTTTGCATTTCTGTTTTATTAAATATATAACTTTACAGGCCAAAACCGTCCATGCTGAGGTCATCAGGAGCGTTTCAGCCAATCAGATTCAGACAGCGTTTACACATCTGTCTGGGGTCTTAATGAAACATCCGTAACCAGCTGTGGTCAGAACCCCAACATCACCACAGCAGCGTTCTCCCCCCCTGTTCATGAATGGCCGCTATTCAGCACCAGATCTTTTAAATGATAATGAGCCGCTCGTTGTTTACCCCGACCCTGAGCGCACAGCAGTGAGGAGCGAGGAGGAAGCTGTTTTTAGCTGTTTTCGCTTGGTTCCATTTCTTCTTCATTTTTACCAAGTGTTTATTTGTCATTATTTCTTAGCAGCCGCAAGTAAACACGGGTCCAGCGCTCTGATTGGACAGACTTAGATGAGGGGGTGGGACAGTTCTAAAGTCTCTGAACTTGACGTCAGATGCGGAGCAGAATCAGAAAATCTACCACATATGTACCACATATGAAACAAGGGTTTACTGACATGTTTCTTGACAGTTCCTTGATATTTGGTTTAATGCCCTGCTGATAGGTGCTTGCCATTACAACATAATTGGACCCGAGTAAGTAAACACTCTGGAGTCTATACACACTCCGTAGATCATTTTTCATATTCAGATTTCTTGTGTTCAACAGTTTAGACTGTTTTTTGAAAAAAATGTCTAAAAGTAGAGTATTCAAATAAAGTGTTACCACTGAATGGAATGAATATTATGGTCAGGACCCACTCCCCAGGTATGATTGTTGTGGATCATTCTCAGTTAGTGTTTGTTGTGTTGGTTTGAGATTTTAAACACTGTGTCTCCTCACTGTCCACTCTACCAGACACTCCAACCTCCACACACTTCTACAAGGGTTCTTAAGTAAGGAAACTGTCCTATATAGAACCCTAAATACTTGAAGAACTTTGTGCATCATTTCTTTACTAAAGAACCCTTGTAGAACCATAGATGCAAAGTCAGAGACAGTAGCTCATCAGAGACAGTACCTGCTCCGTGGGGGTCCTGTCCGTTGAAGAGCAGGGTGAAACCGGGATATGAAAGTATGCAGAGGAACAGGTAGAATACAGTCTGTAACTGTAGAACTACAAATTGTTCCTGTGTGGTCAGCAGAGCTGATGAAATGGACAGTGAGTGTAGAGTTCCAATCCAGTGACCGTCGAGTGTAAGATGGCTCTTTGAAATGCACAAATTTGCTTTAACAAAGTATTGTTATGGCCCTTTTAAATAAACAAACAGCTTAATATATTTAATAGAATATGTTCTAGTGCACAGTGGACAATTATGAAAGTTCCAAAAGTATTTAATTGGCATATAATAATAGTTAAGAAGTTTTTTGTGCCCTCTCCTATGACACTACCACTTTGGAGATGCATGTTTTGGGAATGAATGTAGGGAATGGTGCAATTTAAAATGTACAGCCTACACTTTTGCCATAACTACGTGTCTGTTTTCCATCATATTGGCCCTTTAATTAAATACAGAAAGCTTACTGCGTGAAACCGAACAGGCAGAAGGGTTTCAGTATCATTTTCTGAGCTCTTTGAACATTTCTATTCCATGGTAAATGAAAGCTGTGTTCGTGCTGTCGAGCTGAGGTGGGTTTTCAGAATCTGCACCTGATTATTAAATGATAAAGGATCTTCCGGAGCCGTGCAGATCTCTCAAAGTGTTATTTCAGCTTCTTGTGTTGGTGAAGGCATCAGGTTTATAAATATCAGATAGTTGACTGTGAGAAGTAAGCAGTGCCAATTTGAAATAGTTAGCGTTCACACATATAGCATACACACACACACACACACACACACACACACACACACAGCAGTTACATTAAACATCAGTCCATGGTTTGTAACTGCCCTTACTGTGTTGAGTAGACGCCTTATCGTGTACAATCGCTCAACAAAAAAAATGTGATTTTTAATTTTTTTCATTGTTTCTGTCAATAATCTTAATTCTCATTTAGACTTTAAAATAAATAACTATTTATTTTGTTATATATTTATTCTATTCTGTTTATATGTTTGTCCCTACATAGTGCACACAACAGGCAATGAAACGAATAATGCTGCACTAAAGAGACACCAATTTGACATGGAAAACGAACCTTGTTGCTGACTTAAATTCTTTTTTTAATATACTAAAGATGTAGTAAACAAGGAAACGAATGAGACAGGAATACAAAGTCAAAATAGATGATCATTGAATCTTGTATATGTGCATGCATAACTCATACATATTCGGTCATAAGAGCAGAATCTAAAGGACTAACAGTTTTCGATTAGATCCTATGACAAAAATGCTAATGTGGCTAACAGAAGATAACAGACAGTTTCTCTTTATTGTGTAATAATAGGTCCTTTACCTCATGGCGCAAGACACAGTGGGCTTCTGTGCTTCTGAGTGTTGTGAAAGACTCTCTCCAGCAAGGAGGAAATCTGTGTATGAGATAAATCTATCCGTTTACATTAGCCCAACGCTAATGTTTATATTATATATAAACTTTTTGTTTATTCTTTTTTTTGTTTGTTTGTTTTTTTTGTCAGTGATTATATGAGAGAGCCATGTTCCATATGCTGTATTTTCTAAAGACCTTTGGCTACTCGAAACTGTAATTATTTGAGGTTTAAATGCTAACTGATATTTGCTGTTTTCTTCAAAAAAAAGGTCACGTTTTGACCAAATTTTAACCCATTTTTTTTTCACATATATTTGAATGTACAGCCTTTAAAACTCACAACAGATATATTTTCATAACCCGTTAGACTGGGACGTCTGTAAGAAGAAAAAAAAAAAGCATTTTTGATAACAGTTTATTATATGACATATTACTGTGATAAAATAAATGAGTAGCATCAGACAGACTTATTTTTCTTGACATTCTCAGCTCTGGAATCCATTACTGATAGAACTCTGACAGTCACAACAATAAAAACAGTTCTGGTACACTGGAGATATATATATTCAGATGCTTATAATGACAATAATTATAAGAATCTTTCCAAAATATGATGAAATGAAGAATACACGCAGTGAAAAATTATTTAAGCTTTTCAGTTTATATTTAGTGATCTAATTCAATATTATTTGATGTGAAACCTCCTACACATACTTTAGAAAACACTGGTAGGACAAACAAAGTAATGTGTGTGTGTGTGTGTATATATATATATATATATATATATATATATATATATATATATATATATATATATATATATATATATATATATATATATTTAGAGAGAGAGAGACTTTTTTTCAGCCCAGGAAATAGCAAGTGTTGATGTCAGACTGACTCAAAATAAAACTGGAAGTAAAAATATGTGTTTGAGAGAATAAAAAGGGAATTGTAGCAGAATTAAACATGCCTTTTGAAGGAGGAGCAGAGCCTATATTTTAGGTGTTTTTTTTTCACACTGGATTACTCCAAAAGGCTTTACCACATCGTGATAAGAGTGCTATACGATATGTGAATTACACAGATGTGTTCAGGTACTCCAGAGTTATAAAGCTGAGAAGACAAGGTGTTCTTTCAGGAGTTAAAGGGTTAAAGGAACAGGCGCTGAAACTGGCCGTTCTGAACAGGGCTGTTTCACAGAGGGTTAAATACGTCCCCTTTAATAGAGGTTCAATGAGAATGTCTGACACATCCAAGTGCCATGTGTTAGTATGACGGCTGCTTCATTGTGTGTGGAAATGTGACTGAAGAATCAGTGGATGGAAACGCTGGGGTGTATCATATTAGAAGCCCGTCTAGGTTGAGGTGTTTTCGCAAAGTACAAACAGACCCAAGGCCAGTCTTGTAATTTAGTAACAGAATGTACAGGGTGGGCCATTTATATGGATACACCTTAATAAAATGGGAATGGTTGGTGATATTAACTTCCTGTTTGTGGCACATTAGTATATGGGAGGGGGAAAACTTTTCAAGATGGGTGGTGACCATGGCGGCCATTTTGGATCCAACTTTTGTTTTTTCAAAGGGAAGAGAGTCATGTGACACATCAAACTTATTGGGAATTTCACAAGAAAAACAATGGTGTGCTTGGTTTTAACGTAACTTTATGTTAAAGATCCAAAATGGCCGACTTCAAAATGGCCACCATGGTCACCACCCATCTTGAAAAGTTTCCCCCCCTCCCATATACTAATGTGCCACAAACAGGAAGTTAATATCACCAACCATTCCCATTTTATTAAGGTGTATCCATAGAAATGACCACCCTGTATTTAAATGAGATTCATCCTGTGTCCTTTCTACAGAGCGTGACATGACCTCTTTCTCACTCTAACTGTCACTGGGGTTAGAGGGACATGGTGATTAGCTGGTGGACTTTGTCCTCACTGCTGGTTAACACTGACTAAACGTGAGTTAAATTAAGCGTAACAGACATATTAAAGGCTCTTGGACACCTCAAAGTCTGGAGTTTGGGCTTGTGTTCATTGGTGGAATCAGGAGCTCAGAAGTGTACAAATACAAATCTGGACACAGCCTCCCAGAGGTCTGCAAAGGAAACAGTCAGAAACACACTCAAACCTCAGATGTCTGGACAGTTTTGGGAGCCCTTGTTTGCCCCGTGTCCAGTTTGTAACGGTGTGTTTTTACTCTTCTTTTTTAAAGGTCGAGTTATGACGGACAGCAGGACACACTGACCCTCTCCTGTCCACGTTCTTCCACCAGAAAACAACACCCCAGCCGTAAGCTCTCTGTTCCTAATGGAGTTTGTGTTACTGTGACCTGTGCTTAGAAAGCATTTGTATTCCAGGGGATGGTTGTAGACCATTGGTCAGATTGACCCCGTGCACTTCATAGGCTCATAACTCCTGAGATGTGGGGAGTGGGACCTGGAGGTGGGATGGAGTGGACAAGGCAGACTCCACAGATTCAGGGAGCATCTGACCCATGTTTGTGTGTGGTGTTATCACAAAGATATTCATAGCAACATCCAAAGACTTGAACTGTGATGGACAAGGTGTGTTCGCAAACCCCAAAGGGGACGTCAATATCGACGCTGTGCAGTGGAAAACATAGATCCATTTTTGTCAGTTCTTAGTTTATTGTTACATAATTTGAACAGAGAAGCTATTCTTTCTTTAACATTTCATCATGAATGGACCAATAGAAATGCTCCAAAATAATGTGGAATGAAATTGTTTTACATTGATTTGCATTGAACATTGAAAAGGTTTTTTCAATCTCCTTTAAAGTGGCTATTTTGGAGATATATGTATTGCAACAATATGCAAATATGGGGCATTGCTATTGTTCCATTAAACATAAACATAGGGCAGATGTCTTAAAGTATACAGTTAATGTATTCATTCATTCATTCATTCATTCACATATATTTACCATATACTGCTTAAGGTGGCATGCATTTTCCAAATCAACATTTTGATTTA
Organism: Hoplias malabaricus; assembly: GCF_029633855.1. Lineage (NCBI taxonomy): Eukaryota > Metazoa > Chordata > Actinopteri > Characiformes > Erythrinidae > Hoplias > Hoplias malabaricus. The sequence continues at coordinate 434,697 of NC_089812.1, read as the reverse complement.
ATCTTTTAATCTAATGATATACATATAATTTATCATCACCATCATCATCTTCATAATTATTATTATTATTATTATTATTAGTAGTAGTATTAGTAGTAGTAGTGCTGCTATTTTGCAACATCAACTGAGCATAAGGCTTCTCTTCCATTATGGATTCAGGTGGCACCACACAAACCCCAGTAGAGCCTAGGTGGTGCAGTAGGAGAGCATGGGCCTCAAGCTCTCAGAACTCCAACTCCCAGACTCCTCAGCGCTAATCAGCACTGAGTGAACACACCTACTGGGCTCCTCCAAACATACGCCAAAAGTACAGAAAAGAAAAAACAGCTCTGAATTAAAGACAAACGTAAAGGAGAGACGAAAATAAAGAGTAAAATAATTAAGAAAATGAGATCCGTTTTTCTTTTAGTTTGCTTTTTTGTGGAGTCTTTTCCAGTGCCCAAACAATTTCAATGAGTGACAACAACTCCCAGAACCAAATAAAAATTCCCTCATCCTATAAAAATGTAGTCCAGCTGAAGGACACCATCCAGATCATTTCAACACCATGTCAAATCGGTCGGAGTAATATTTAAGGTGGTTTTATAAATAAAATACATTTATGTGGTTCCTCAGCTCTGAATAGATTTTATCAGCACAGATACTGACCACAACTTAAAGATACTTAAAGATGACAGCTTAAAAATCCTGACCTCAGCTTAAACGTCCACTTGGTTTTTTTTGGAGTAAATTTGTGAAAAAGCGATAAACGGCCGTTTTGCAATTCTGACATTAAACCTCTGGTTTTCCTGATAAAGGAAGGGTGCAAGCTCAGATCGTGTGTGTGTGTGTGTGTGTGTGTGTGTGTGTGTGTGTGTGTGTGTGTGTGTGTGTGTGTGTGTGTGTGTGTGTGTGTGTGTGTTACAGGAAGCACTAATCTATGCCGTTTCCTGTAGAGCTGAAATGCTCCAGTGACTGTGTTTAGGCAAATCTCCCTCAGCTGGAGGTGCTTAAAGAACACGTTCTCCATCTTCAATCTTAAAGATAAAAATGCTGAAAAAGGTTCTTTCAGTGATGTCATAGAAAAAACAACTTTGATTCCATAAAGAACCATTTTGCTAAAGTATTTAAATGAGTTAAAAAAAACCTTAAGATCAAATGTGGTTCTTCTATGGCATCACTCAAAGAACACTTTGTGGCACCTTTATATTTTGAAGGGCATTGAGCCCGTTTACTGTAGAGAGCTGAGGTCAGGGGTCGGAGTAATTTAGCCTTAACCTGACCCAAACCCTGAGGTCAGCGTGTTTTGGTTACCAGTGGTTGCCTATGCAAATGAGCTCTGCTCTGATTGGTTGCAGTTTTCTGCCTCGTTCAAGAGTCTCAGTGTGTAACACACTTTATAACCTCAGCAGGACTGAGCGACGCTGTAGGGCATGGCCTAATGCTGCCTGGATCTGAGTACTAGGTCTTAACTGGTCCATTATAGAACCACACACTACATCTACAGTAACTACAGTAACTGTGCAGTAACTCACGTGTACATTATTATCTAGAACTTAAGTAATTGTGTAAGTAAAGTGTCTTGAAATATTACCCAAGATAATTATCCACTACCCAGAATTTAATAACATTTACACATCTGCTAAATATCTAGAACTTGAATTTGTTCATTTAGTTATAGCCAGTATAATTATCTAGAGCCTTGAAGTTTGTACCAGATATTTACCTGCTCACCATGTAGAACCTAACTGATAATTTCCTTACACTGCTTTGAAACCTAGCATTAAATGAACCAATATTTGTAGCACATATTTACATGTTGTATATCTAGAACTTCATTAATTTATCATTTTACTTACAATTCTGTGAAACTTAGCATTATATTAATCAGTATAACGATCTAGCACCTTAACTATTGGTAACATTGCATTACCCAGAAGAATTATCTAGTACCTTATTTTATCTAGCATACACTTCCCAGCAGACTATCTAGATCTTACTTGATCATTTAGTTACAATTCTATGAAACTTGGGTCATTTTTTGTCCCCCATGAGACGTCGAGGACTTAACTCTTTAAATACTTGATATTAAAGAACCCTTTATAATTATCTAGTACTTCTGACTGTATCATGCACATTTTCAGTTTAATATCTAGAACCTACATTAGTGCTGTTATTTCAGCCAAAAGGAGAATTTAACCATTGCTCACAGCTGAACGACCACACACACACACACACACACTGCACACACATTGGCAGGTGTCCAACAAGCATCAGTAAGTAAAGAATGCTGAGTTTACTATGTGTTTTGGGTGTTGTTTTATTGCGGGGGGTTGGGTGTTGGGGTGGGGGACACATTCAGGGTCTTCGGCAGTACTTCAGAGTGTGAATTTAATAACTAGAACCTACAGTTAGTGCTGATACTTCAGCCCAAACAGCCTTTTAACAGCTGAAGCTCTGTCAATAAATTGCCTCCATGTTTGGTTAGTGCTCACAGCTGAATAACTTCACACACACACTGCAAACACACATACTGCAGACACACATATACACACACGCAGGTGTTTGACCTCCATCAGCCGCCATATCGCTGAGGTTAACCTATGTGTTTTTGGGAGGGGTTTTGGGTCCTACATTTAGTTTCTCATGTATGTATTTCTTTCTCTATCTGGGTCACCCCAGAGTCCCCAGCTCCGTTGCCATGGAGGCGCGAGGAATGTACGACTTCAACGGAACGGCCGAGGACGAGCTGAGCTTCCGGAAAGGAGACACGCTAAAGGTAAGCTACGGTCACAGTGACACCATGTGGAGGGTCAGGTTCCTCAGAGAGGCTTGAAGCCACCCTCCTCCCAGCTTCTTTTCCTACTGCTAACACAGCGCCTCTGAACAGCTCAACACACTCGGAGGAGAAACATGCCCAAACATGCCGTACCTGCTGATGGATGTCTGCTCTGGCTCGCACCAATGAGAGGAAAGCAAGTGGCGAGCAGTAAAACAAGACCCAGTAAAATCAGTAAAGCTCTATAATATACAATGGTTCTTCAGGGTTTCCAATACCAGCTATGGTTCTATGTAGAACCACAATCACTCAAAGAACCATATGCATGCTGAAAATGTTCTTCGGATTGCTATAAAAAATGTGTTGTAAAAGATTTTTTCTTTTACAGCGCCCAAAAAAAAGAAAATAAAAAGGTTCTGCTGTTGTTACAAAGTCAATTTATAGAGAAGAGGAACCCTGTTTGATGATACGTAACACTTATTGGATCATGTAGTCACACTGCCATGAAACATAGCATCACTTTAGCCAAAATATTTATCTAGAACCTTAATATTTGCCTGCTGGATATCTAGAATCTATGAACTGCTATGAAACTTGGATCAGACCCCTGTTATAATCAGAACCTCAGTGTACATTATGGTGGTTCTCCAAGGGTTCCTCAGTATAGACCCTGGTTCTATGTAAGAAAAATATGTGCTCTAAATAGTTCTGTACAGCAGCATTAAAAAGGTTCTGCTGTGGTTATGAAAGCAAGCATGTGCCAGTAGAGGAACACTGTCATGGGCAATTAACCATTTTTTCAAAAAGATTGGACAGAACCATTTACAATACCGAGGAACCCTCTCATGATGTAAAGAATTCTTTCAGAATGCAACTGGTTCTTTAACTATACATGGTTCTATGTAGAACCTGGTCTATGAAGAACTGTCATGTTGAAGAATGTAGCATCAGATAACTCCAGAGTGCTCCACATGTCACAGTGTCACCTCCCTGTGGAGCCTAGACTTGGGCTGTTTCACATGGGGGTGGCTCCGTCCACTCCCCATTGCCATGTCTAGTCTAGTTTCTTGGCTCCCAAACCATATCCTGGATAAGCCCAGTCTTCCCCTGTGTTCCTGAGGTCAGACCCCTGCTTGCTGTGGTCTCTGGGCTTGCCCATGAAGCCCCTCTTAAAGCTCCTGGGTGCTTGCATCCTGCCACTGTCCCTCGTGATTTCCAGACCATGTCTCACTGTGCCATGTCTCCTTGCAGATCCTGGGCTCCCAGGATGAATGGTATAAGGCTGAAATGCACGGCCACGAGGGCTTTGTGCCTAAGAACTACGTGGACAGACAGGTGCACAGGTGAGTGTGGGGTCCGAACAGGGGTTGGTGGGTGGTGTTGGGCATGGGGATGGAAGGGGGCTGGAGCTGGAGCTTTTGTTCATGCTTAGAATCTATACTCTGAAATGTTAATTTGCCAAAGAGGTATTCAAACGTATCCTCCAGACCCTACCTTTGCTGGTGTTTTTGAGATCAGGTGTGCCACCCCACCCTCAACTTAAAGTAACAGTATGTCATATTTTTACCTTAAAATTACAGCTGTAATAGTCATTGTGAGGCTCCATTTAAAGAGAGAGAGAGAGATAGACTCACTCAGAATTAGGCATTGGAGTCTAATGGGCTAAGAGCTTTCCATTATATCCTATGATGAAAATGCTAATATGGCTAACAGTTTATAATGTTTTTTTTTTTTTTCTTGTGATTGGGAACACGTGGGCTTCTGTGCTTCCAAGTGTTGTGATAAATTTATCCAACTTTCATTTCTGTTTACATTAAATATCAGATAATCTGGACCCAATAATGCACCCCAAAACAAATTAAATAAAAAAAATCACATGAATGCAACTCATGAATAAATAATGTCATTAGTCCATGACTTTTATTGTGCTTTTATGAATGAAAGTGATCAGTAATAATAATAAAGGCACCAAGGAGCTTATTTTACACAGTGGTAGGAAACACAAAGGCACACATCAAGCTCTGGTTCTTCATGTTGACCCGTGGTGGACAAGCTGCTCAGCTACTGCTCTCTGAGTCAGAGCCATTCTGACTACTGCTAACACCTCAGGGTCACCGTCTCTTTCAGCTGGTTCCAGGAGTCCGCCACCCGCCCTGCAGCCGAGGAGACTCTGATGTCCAAGGAAGTGGGAGCATTCCTGATCCGTGGGAGTCAGAGTTCACCCGGAGAGTTCTCCATATCCGTCAGGTCAGTGCACGTCAACAGGGAACACTGCCGGCTTATGAAACATCACTGCCCTCAGGGCTGGGTCCAGAAGCATCAGGTTTGCACTGGCAATCTCTGAGATTAGTCCAAGCCTGCGCAGGTGTATTCACTCTAGGATGCATTAATCCCATAATCCCACAGACCCATATAAAATTCATAGCAGATATGTTAATCCCATGCTATAAATTGAGCTGTATAAATAACCTCAGTCCCAGGTGATGGTAATCCCATGCTTGACAATTAGCTGTTAAATAATCCCAGTTTAAATGAAACACATTCTATAAAATTGCCATAGAAATGAGCCTAGATTTGTTTAGTTTTGTTTTATATACATACTTACAAGTTTTATTAAACATTCTCTCTCTCTCTCTCTCTCTCTCTCTCTCTTAATGTGTACAGTCCCCAGAGTTCCCCTGTGACCTATCTCTCTCTCTCTATCAGTTTTGATCGCCCACTCACACACTGTACCTAGCATACGGAAATGTCCCATTAATAATTAATATTACATCATCAACATCTGCCCTCTAACCGCTCTCAGATCACAGTGATTTGTACAAGCCCTGTTCCCATAAATCATCCAACCATCATATCAGAGAGAGAGAGAGAGAGAGGGAGATTGGAGAATAAGAATGTAAAAATGAACAGAACATATAAAGGAGAAAAAAGAAATGAAAATGTGAGTAAGAGAGAGATTAGGAGAAATTAAGGCATAGAGAGAGAGAGCGAGAGAGAGAGATACATTGGAGAAAAATAGACCTACTTAGCTCCCTCTGGTGGTGATAACGGGTAAAATAGATTAACAGTGTGGCTGTTTTAAAGGGATGGAGCTCATTTTTCATTCTCCATGAACCTGTTTTGACCAGAATCTTTCTTCAAGGTCTTCCATCTGTTTCAGGATTTAGTTATTATTATTTCTAAATGTTAATATCCAAATGATATATTTTCTGGTGGAATCGTACCTCAGATAAACATCTAACAGATCCCCATTGACTAGTTCTGATAACACGTGATACTAATACTTTAATCCCAAATTGAATTTGAGGAGAACACTAGTAGTAACTCTTGGACTGAGTGGTTGAATTGTAAAATGGAGGACGATTATAAAATGTGTAAAATGTGATTGATGAATATAAACAGGTTGAATGAGTTCATGGTCATTGTCTTCCTCTTTCATTTAGACATGAGTTTGACGTTCAGCATTTCAAAGTGATGAAGGACAACAAGGGTCACTATTACCTTTGGACAGAGAAGTTCACCTCTCTCAACAAACTGGTGGACTACTACAAGACAACGTCTATCTCTAAACAGAATGAGATTTACCTGAGGGACGGAGGCGGCCGAGACGATTACAGACCCTCAGCTCCTCAGCCAGTAAGCGCTTTTAAACTCATTCAGTCAAGCTAGCGCTACCGATCGTGTTCTGAATTGTCCAGAACTGACCAGTGATGAATGGGTTTCCAATAAAGTGGCCAGATGTGTTATTTCTTGTCTGTTTTGTCTATCTCAGATGAAAAGAGGGAGTGTCCCAGAGGACAGACCCCAAGCTGTGGGCTATGGAGGTCCCGCATCCTCAATGGGACACCGCAGGCCCACAGAGCCAGCTTACCCTCAGCAGGTAACACACACACACACACACCAGTGTTCATTTTGTTCATAAAAATGACCTAAATAAAAATAATCATCTGAAAAGGAGAGCTATGATGAAATGTCAATCAGAATCAGAAAATCACAAGGAAATTAAAACAAGTAAATGCTCTGTGTGTTTGCTGTTGTCAGGGCAATGAGGTTTGTTGCCTTTTCCCACTGCTCTCTCTGTTGACAAAGCTGTTGCTTAGAGATCTTTGTTCTACCCTCTGAAATAATTTTAAACCCCACAGTATCTGCTGCTATGTTGCATGACTTTTGGAAAGAACCTGTGTTTTCCTTTAAGAGTGTGACGAGATTTTGGTCTAAAATGACTCTCTTATCAAACCCTATCTCCATTTCTGTCCATCAAACCCTCTTTCTTCCTCACAGTCCTCCATCATGGGGCAGACACTGTGGTGAAACACCCCGTCCTGCTGCAGCGTCTCTGTTCACTGAGACCAACAGCATAAATTCACAGTAAATGATTTAGATGAAGAGCAGTCGACTCCCAAAGAATTGATTCTTCAAGCATCTGGGACTCGCTTGTATTGTATTGCAAGTGTTGGCCAATGAATCACAGTGTGGAGTCGACTCTTGTCTCAGTCTCTGTTTGCGAGCGCCTTCAGGAGTGCACTTTGAACTTAAAACGTTAACGTTACGTTAATGCTTAATGTATTTGAAGGAAAATTAGCCATGTTCTTTCCATAATTCTGGATGTTAATGTGTTTATAAACGATAAACTGATAAGCTATGGTTCATAAACTTTAGTAATAAACAATATCTCTAGAAATAGCAAAACCTATTACTGGGCTGTTTTGCAATGGACTGAAATTAGACTTAAACTAACAAAAACTAACAAAAACAGCTGCCAAAATGAACACTGACACACACACACACACACACACACACACATCTACAGGAAAACAACTGGAAATTCTTATAGTGAAAAGGAAATAGACAAGACTGAGTCTTTGGTTGTGACTGGAATTGAAGACCCCCAGTGTTTATTCATTGATTAGTGATTAATGAGGTTTGTTTATGTGTCATTGTCATTCTGTGTTGTTGCTGTGGTCAGAATAAACGAGGGAGTATGGAGGAGAGAGCTCACACCATGGGCTCCACTGGCAGAAACAGCCCAATCAGCAACACTCCTGTTCCCAGACGGAGCTCAGATACACTGGCAACATCGGTACACACACACACACACATTTACACATATCCATCTGTCAGTATGACTGTGTAAACATGTTTTTTTAAGTTTGATATGTGTGTGTGTGTGTGTGTGTGTGTGTGTGTGTTACAGAGGCCAACTCTCCAGGTGAAAGCACTGTATGATTTCACTGCTGAGGAGGAGGACGAGCTGGGCTTTAACTCTGGAGACATCATTGAGGTTCTGGACCGTTCTGACCCCTCATGGTGGAAAGGACGGTTACGAGGACACATCGGCCTTTTCCCTGCAAACTACACGACCCAATTCTGACCCTCGGCAGAACAGGAGGCCCTGCTTTACATCATGTTATTAATAACAGTGTAATTACATTTTAATGACGTGTAATAAGTGTAACTAGTGGTGATTACAGTGTACATTACAGTATACTTGCAGGATTAATCCAGAAATGGATATATAAATGTAGATGCTACTGTAATGTAAAAATCATACTTCACCAATAGTTACTTTCTAAATGTATTGTTACTGTGTAATTACACAGTTATTACAGACACTTCATATAACACGGGCCCCAACTGAACATTGAGACTGGATTCTTCTGCACCTTGAACATTATATCACTTTTACAAAGTTGGACACTTCCTCATCACTGGTTACGAGGATGTGGAAAATATGGATAAGAACTCTAGTTGTCATTAACCCATGCTTATAATGAGATGGAAATCAGATGTATCTAGATGTGTGTAATGCACACTTTGAACAAATGAGGTACGATTGGGCAGTTTATACAACTTCTATAAGTTTCTCCCAGTTTCTACGGGTTGTTCTCAGGCCAATATTGCCATGTCTACACATTACTGTATGTAATAAATTTTTTCTATGCTCTTTGCAAATTTATTAAACTTGATGACAGCCAGCAATAGCAGTGTGCTCCTTTACAACTTCAGAATCCGCCGCAAAACATCCGTGATTCTGGTTGTGTTTATGATTCTTTCACTCACTCAGACACTTACACACAATCACATACATATTACCACCACCCAAATCATACCTGCTCTATGGGGGTAATGAAGAACAGGGTGACGAGGGGCTAACAAAGTATGCAGAGCAACAGATAGACTAATGTCTGTAATTGCAGAGCTACAAAGTAGAAACAAGAAGGTGGTGTCAATGTTATGGCTGATCTGTTTTTATACGCATTCACAAAATGGTCTTTATACCCCTCTGGTGGACTGTTGGCTTTGACCCTGATGACCTTAGGCTCAAATGCAGCTGCTCAGAGACCTGTTAGCTTTTAACTTGCTCCTAAAACATATGTAAACGTTATGTGAAGGAGCTACAGCAGCTTCGCTTCGAGACTAAGAAACCACATATATCTGCAAAGGGAAAAACTCCTGAAAGTCAAAGTGTAGATTCTGCACACTAGTTAGGTGTGCTAGCTAGGGCACGCGTCCTCAGATTGAAGCGCAGCCTTTGCCTCATTTCTCCAAAAGGTCTGGGATTGTTTTCCATGTTTCTGAGTCTCTAAGCAACAGGTCAAATGTGGTCGGTCTCTGTTTCCAATAAGAACCAACAGTCAGTGCCTCACTCCCAAACTCCTCCCCCTCTCTCATGTTACACAAAGAGAGAGAGAGAGAGAGAGCAAGTAAAAACAAGGAGACAATGTAGGTAAAGAGAGGCAGGAGAGAAAGAGAAACAGAATGTGAGTCGAAGAAAAAGGAACAGGAGTGGAAAAAAGGACAGGAAAAAGGGACGTATAAGAAAAGAAAAAAGACAGAAAATACAGTACAGAGAAGGAGAAGAAAGAGCTAGAGAAGTGGAGAGAGAGCCATGTGACTTAGAAGCGACCCAAGCAGGTAAAGGTGTGCACACTGAGCGTTAACTCCTCCCACATCTTTTATTGCAGAGAGAAAGAGAGAATTTAACAGAAGAGAGAGAGGGAGAGGGAGAGAAGGGACAGAGCAAGAAACGACTGAAGGGAGGAAAAGAGCGAAGACAGAAGGAAAAAGAGAGAAGAAAGATAAAAGGGGCTATAAGAATAGAGTAAGAGAAAAAGGTAAAAAAAGAGAGAGAGCCATTGACTCTCTAGTTAAGGTGCACGTTCTGTCAGTGTTTATTTTCTGAAGAGCCGGACACAGCCGGACAGTGCTGATGGCCGAGTCTCAGCTGCTGTGTCTGGACGATGACCATGTGAACGTTAAGGTCCCGGAGTCCAGGCCGGAGTTCTATTACAGCGAGGAGCAGCGGGCGGCTCTGGAGAAGCTGCTGAGGCAAGGGGATGGAGCCTTTAAGATGCGTCTCCGGGAGGACAACATCAAAGACTTCCTGTCCGCCAGGGAGGTCCGCTGGGTCCGGGAAACCTTCCAGGAATACGACTCCCTTGGGGACCCCCCATCCGAGACACCTGGCTCCCCCTCTGCCCCAGAACCCAGCGCTGACTCGGGCGTGCACTCCACATACTGGCCCTCACTCTCCGACACAGAGGTCCCGCCCCTGGACATCGGCTGGACGAATACGGGCTTCTACCGAGGGGTCACTAGGGTCTCGGTTTATTCACACCCCCCCAAGGAAAAGAGCCCTCACATCAAAGAAGTGGTCCGCAAGCTCATACAGGAGTCACACAAGGTAACTTCTCAGAAAAACTAGTGCACAGTCGTACATCACTGTCACACATGTGGTTCATATGTCACAGACTCATACAGGAGTCGGAGAATGTTGGCTGTGCTCCAATCCATATACACATGCCCTAGCTAGGGTGCAGAGTTGTGGCTGCTATCCCCAAGGTGTTCAAACATACATTCACAAAACGTTGATGGCCCCACAGTTCAATTTGTGTACACACAATTCATAAAACAATGTGGGGATACAACATAGGGTCACTCTCCAATCCACACACTCATGCCCTAGCCAGGGTTCACAAGGTTTTAACTGACAAGACATCAATTACACACAACGCAATTACAGATCGAGTGTGGGGTCACGCTCCAATCTGCACATTCATTCCCTAGCCAGGGTGCAGAGCTCTGCCTTGGCATACCTTAGGTGTACAAACTATTATGTGACCAGTGTTTAGGACACCGTAATTCAGTATGCATAAATAAACACATGCAATGCAATTCGGCACACAAGGTAGGGGCTCCGCTCCAATGCACACACTCATGCCCTAGACAGGATGCAGAGTTCAAGTTGGTATAACCTAGAGTGTTAATCAGCCACTGTTAAAAATGCCATAAATTACTTTGCATACATGGAATACATTAAACAATGCAATGCAGTGAAGGTTGTATAAGCCAGGCTTCATTTCAATATGTGGATTGGAGCGTGCCCCCTAGTCTGCATTTGTATTATTTATTTGGATATGTACATATGTTTATGTATGTGTTGCCTCAGGTAGTGTATATATGAATACTATACTGGGAACACTAGTCAGAATTCTGCATACTACCAAGTACATAAGTGTTCACATTAGAGCACGACCCTTATGGTGCGTCCCAAATCATACCGGTTGTGTTTAAGCATGAACTGGGGCATGAATTGGGGTCTTTAAAAGTTTGTACACACAAGGAATACCAGTCAGAGCTCTGCACCCTGACTAGGGCATGTGTGAGAGAACTGGAGCATGCCCGCTACATTCAATCCCTAATAGCCTTGTATGTACTGTTTTACTGCATACTATCTACGTGAACTTTAGCCAACTAAGGTTTTGTACCCTGAGGATGCCACACTAGGGCATGAGTGTGTGGATTGGGATGCAGCCCAGCTGTTTAACTCCAATTTAGTGAGTGAGTTGAGATCTACGAGGCAGAATTGTAATCTATCTCTCTATCACAAGGTGAGTATACACTAAGTAAACACAGTCTGTGTGTGTTTACCCTTCGCCAACGTCTTAACAGGATCAGCGGTGAATAGTTTCAGATTAAATGACTAGGAATATTTTATCCTCTGGAGTTTCCCTGATGAAGCATTAGCTGGAATCACGGATCAGGAACAAGTTCTTCAGCTTCTGAACACTCGTTGATCAGGTGGAAGGAGAAGGTAACTCAAACAAGTTCAACCAACCCAATCACACCTTCCCCACAGGTGTGCAGGTCACGTGACCACAGGTGAACTTGCCCCAGCACTCCACTCCATTCATGTGACAGCAAGGAACCGGGTAGACTTGGATGACAGAGGGTTGTTTGTGTTTGAAAATGTCTAACAGACAGCAGCACAACGTGCACAAGATTTACCCCCAGTCACATGACAGGTTATGTTGATTTACACTGTGACACTAAGGAAATACACAATTGCTTACAAACCCTTTTATACACTGCACAGCATAACCATAGAAAATAAACAGGCAACGTTTATGGCCCCTTTAACTTTTTATATCATTCAGTATTTAATATAAAACAGTTAGAAACTACAAAATGTTCAGTATATATTCAGATAATGCCTTATTCATACTGTATTATGAATTTTTCAGTAAGAAATGTAAGGTTCGGTGTTTATGGTGGACATATTCTCCCAGTTCTCTAGAAGGGAACACAGTTCTGGGACTTAACCACAAGCCCCACAGCAGGGTTCTCCCCCTGTCAAAACAGCCCTGTTCAGAACGGCTGGTCTCAGCTCTTGTTCCTTTAAAGGAACACTATGTAATATTTTTAATTTAAAATTACAGCATCAAAATGGTTGTGATGCTACACTGTCTTGTAATAAGTAGGTCAGGGCCTCATTCCTTGCTCTGCTGCGCTCAGCACTGCAGAAACTGCACTATGAAACCTTTAGAGGAGGGTAGGAAACCAATCCCCTTGCTCCTCCCCAAAACTGATTCCAATAGAATGCTGTAAAAATAACTATATTAATTATACTGTTCCTTTAAATGATAATGAGCCGCTCGCTGTTCACCTCGACTCCAAGTGCACAGCAGTGAAGAGTGAAGAGGAAGCTTTTGTTTTCAGAAATGCTCATTTTATCCCATGTTTTCTGACTTAGGCAGCGCACAAAAACATGATAGGGTGGTCTTGTTTCACAGTGTGTGGGTTGGTGGGCTCCAGATTTGTTCAAGGGATTCATAGCTTGTCCCCTTTAAGGGTGTTCAGAGCTGAGGTGTGGGTCCTGAGTTGAACACAGTGCTAACAGAGTACAGCAATAATTTCAATCTGAGAAGAAAAGATAGATCAGTCTTGGCTTGTTGTAACCGGCGCAAATGGGCACAAAAGGTCAATTCAGCACAGATTTAAATGTCACAACATGTTTGTGTGTGTGTGTGTGTGTGTGTGTGTGTGTGTTCCACTTGGAGTACTTCTAAGTTAACAGGAGCCTGAGGGTATGCCTTGGATGAACTTGTCGTTTTCAGTGTTTTCACTTTATTAACACAGCTAGCGACACATGCTAACAACTGCTAATGACACAACTCCTCACATTAACACTTCACCTACTGACAGACAGTCTATGGAAATGAAGAATCAAACTGCTTTTCAGTCCTTAATGGAACCAGTTTATGATCTGTGGGCTGGGAGTGATGGCACAAGTGGATCAGACACGCAAGTTGCTGCTCGAGTTTTTAAAGCCCTCGGTGTCACTCTGGACTAAGAATAGTTCACTAACCAAACATATCCAGACAACAGCGTCTCGTATCCGCTGACAAAGGACTGGAGCACTACCCAGGGAACAAAAAATAACCTTTTACAGTAAGACCCTTTATTGTTAAACCATAAAAGAATTCCACATTCACTTTTGTAGTTTAACCATGAGTACAACTGTGAACTCTCAAGTAACTCTCAAGTTCACGGTCATGGCCATTTTAGTGACTGTGATATATGATATACAGATTTCAACTGTGAAATACAGTAATACAATTAGTCCTCTTACAAATGAAGTTAACATTTTAACCTCTTGTGGTGTTAAATGTACACGTAGTTCACTGTGAACAAGCTGTGGGGGTGGGGTTATGGAATTTTTGAAAGCATTTGGAATCTTACCATTGCTCAATAAACTTGTGTTGAGTTGTGAGATCTATACAGTGTTGTAAAATTAATTTACAAGGCTGTAATAATCCATGTGTGATTATTTTACATAAACCTTTATGTTCATTTTTATACAGGTCATTTAGTGTTTTTTAAGGTATCCAAAGGCCATAGAAGTAGTACATGACCAGTTACACAGGAAGGACAGATTACACAGGAAAAAAATTACAGTAAAACCATTAACATCATTAACTGTAAATTCACAGTAAATCAATAATAAAAAAACAACAACAACGAAAAAAAAAAAAAAACCTGAAATATAGCTTTACACTTTTTAAACATTTAACAGAAGAACCCTGGGGTGTCCACATTTCCATTAAAAATATATTTAAATATGTCATGGACGAACTGTGAAATTCCACATTAAAACTGTCAAGTGTTTTATTGTTTTACTACAAAATTTCACAGAAAACTTTATTTTTCTGGGTAGTGAGTTATCTCTGACTTTACATCTATAAGACGGACCAAGGTACATCAGTGTACAGCATGCATCTGCTCCGACTAGACTGAGAAACCCTGATAATCAGAAAGATAACGAGACTAGAGACGTTGGAGGAAATGACGCAGCGTTCAACTTCAAATTTCTTATAATTCTTATCTTATCTCCAAATTCTCTACTCATTATTAAACCCAAGACGAACTCTGAAGTTGAGGCTGAAGCTAGATTCTATTGAAGCCACTCCACCTTAAATGTCATGACAGTTACGTTCTGGGTCCACATTAAAGGATGCAGCGCATAAATATTTATTCCTTCCATCCACCTTAAGGGTGTCAGGGTTACTTCATGTAAAAGGGTACACACTGTAAACTATCACACAGCAAAGAGTGTACTGTGTGTGCCACAGTGAAACTATCTCAAGTCATGGTGAAACATAATGGCACAATGCTATGGAGAAACACAGACCAATGACTCAAAACAACTGTATTCAACTGGGAAATGATGCACGACAGTCTTTGGTGTGGGTTAGTGACACATGCTGGTTGTAAAGGAGGCATGCTGCCCACACAGACTGGGCTTATCCAGGCACCCAAGCTTTAATACCTAGAGTTTGGTTGAATAGAGGCTCCACTTGATTATAAAACAGTGTTAACCGGGAGGCAGAAGAGAAAATAAAGGCATTTAATTCAAATTAAATATTATTTAGAATATGAGAATATTGTGAATCCAGGTGTTTTTCAATTGTTTTACTTTCGAATGCAAACTGCAAAGACCAAGTCAGAGAATGTAAAAGTAAAAGGAGGTTTAAAGAGGGGGGGGGGGGGGGGGGGCATGTCCAGAAAGGTTGAAAACCTTTATTACACAGAGCTGTTGTACAGGAACTAAACAAACATTCAATGCTTTATTATATAGCTTCAACCTGCCTTTATTAACACACTGTGGATATTATAACCACTACTAATAGCCTACACTCTTAAACAAAGGTCCTACAAAGGGTTATTTTGAGTGATGTCATAATAGAACCACTTCTGGTTCCATTATTGTTGTTGTACATCGCTTTAGTGTTTGTACAGTGTCGCCACGTTTATGTAAGAGTGTAATACTGTAACTATGAGAGAAAGTGAGGTCTGTGACAGTGGAGAGTAGAACTAAAGTGGGTTTATACTAATCTCTGTGTGTTAAATGTTAAAGTCTCTCCGGACTGGTTTCGTGTTTACAGAATCATTATAGGCATTAACCTGCGTTACGTGAAAACACAAGGAAAGGCCCCTGGCACTGAGACTGAGCTAATGACTTTCTATTCACAGAGAGAGAGAGAGAAAGTCCTTCAGTATCAAGTCAGTAATCAATTACGTAAATCAAATATTGCCTTAACCCTCCAGTTTGATCCTGGCTGATATTTCCGATACTGGATGGTGTTTTTGCTGTATGTTGAAAGAACAGAATGTTTATGTGATGCTTGGTTTCTGTGCTGTACTACAACTATTATTACCAGCAACTAATAAAAGTAACAGAGCATCAATACATTGATCAAAGTTTCTGCATCGGTATCAGTATTGACAGATGAGTACTGGAGAATCCTGGACTTCACCATTCCCGCTGTTTCCCCTGTCGGTGCCTCCCTAGAGTATACAGTTACATTGAACACTTTAAGGAAGTCTTATTGAAACTGGTCTCCTTCTTTTATCGCAACATCTTTGTTGTTTTGTTGCTTTGTATTCTGAAAATCAAAGACACAACAATGTGTTTAAATGCCGCTGTAATTTTATCGTCCAATAAGCTCCAGGACAATGAGGAGATACAAAGCACTGCAGAACTGAATAAGAGCCACTTCAGCAGTTTATGCAGTGTCTCAGCTTTCAGAGTCAGGTGGACTGAGGCTGAGTGATGTAACACTGACATCTTTTACAATATCACTAACACAACATTATTTACTGTGTTTTTTCTCAGATTTGAGAAGTTAACAAAGGCAAAATGCCCCTCCCTTCCACCCCACCCAAGGATTTTATGAATTCATATTTAAATAAATAGAAATAGACAATAGACGAACATTTGGATGATGTTATAGTGGGTGAGACAGTCAATGTCACAATTGGTGAATATTTGATGATGCCATAATGGCTGAAAATGGGAGCAAATTCAATGATGTCATATGTAAATTTTAGCAAACCTGATTGTTATAATAGTTGATGATGGCAGCGAATCTGATGTCACAAAGAGTTAAAAAAAAACTGGAGGATGCCACAGTGGGATGTCACGTTCTCAGAAGTTCCCCTCACGTTCCATTTTGGTTGTATGAATGTTGCACTGGAAATTTTTGTAAATTTTACCGTTTTTTTTTAATATTCTTCAAACGTTTTTTTAAGTTACAAAAATGTTCTGGGAACATTACCTCAATCTTATGTACATCAGTAATATAATATTCTAGTAACGTTGTCTTGGAACGATCTTAGAACGTTGCAAAATTATGTTCTTAGAACTTTCCATAATGTTCTATTTTGATTGTTGGGAACGTTGAACTGTGGAACATTCCCTCAATATGAATTTGTTCAGATTTTTTTTTTAACATTCTCAGAACATTTTTCTTAAGTTACTAAAACATTCTGGAAACATTACACAAAACTTATTTAAACCTGAAATTCAATATTCTAGGAACATTGTCTTGGAATGATCTTTGGTTGTTGGGTTGATAATATCATCCTGTGTAACAATTTCTGATTAAATTAACAATGTCACACTGAGGTCATATCATGAGGTTTGTTAATCCGCACTGGAGGTTGTTGTTTACAAGCTGTTTATAAGCCTTCAGTTATTAAGTACAGACATGTCATGTGCAAACTTTGGACACACCCAGTCAGGTTTTGATGTTTTTTGAAAATAGGTCAACACCATCCCCACAGGAAATATACATAAGGATGGGTGCTTATGTGTTGAGCCCCCGAAAGCAGGTTATATTTTAAAATATGTTTGAATTATAATGAATAAACCTTAGAGGATATGTTTATTTATAGATATTTACATGAATTTAAATATAAAAACAGAGCATAATACTGATCAAATCTCATCATATCGCCAACCCCTCTGTTTTCCCATGACTTCAGGCACAAGGCTGTTAGGCCACACGTTGTAAACCTTGTTCTTGAACACTGTGGCCAACGTTAACATGGTGTTTTCAAACCTGTTTTCCAGAACATTTCCAAACTCGGGCTCAGAGTTTTGATTCCTCTTCAGTGTCTGCTGGAAATAAACGCTTTGACACGCCTGCTGTTTGCCTTGGGCTTGGGTTAGATCATTTTGTAGAGAATGCAGTACTTTACAGACTGAGCGTCTAAACTCTAGTTCAGACTGTGGAAGTAACGCTGCTCTGCTGTGGCATGAATCTGCTGACACTGCAGCTTCCCGCTGTAAACACAGAGGGATTTGGGAATGAATGAGTCATGACACGGATTCTTTAGAGGAAACGTTAGGTCTAAACATTAACTACTACAAGCTTTTCCTCCGTAATCCTGGACCGTCAGCCAAGACATGTCCGGTGAAGTGTGCTTATTTGGTTTGGGACTGGAGCTAACAGGAAAAAAAAAATTACAGTTTTAAAACATTTTGCACACATTCTTCAAAATATTAATTCCATAATAATAATTCCATTGGGTTTGAATTACATTGACCTGGGTTTGAAGTCAAATTCTAAACAAAATAATGCAGTGGTCTAGGGCTCTATCATTGGGAGATCATCCATAAAGAACCATGTTTTCTAATATGTTTAAATGGGTAAAAACTCTCACGGACTCTCACTGTTCTCCTTGAACATTCTGCTTGTGTTTTATCAGGTGGTAGCTGTGGTGATGGACCTCCTGACTGACCTCCTGATCCTGCAGGACCTTCTCGATGCTGCCAGTAAGCGCGGAGTCGCCATTTACCTGCTGCTGGAGGAGCAAGGTCTGCCGCACTTTCTGGACATGTGTAGCCGCCTGCAGATCTCTGCCCAGCACTTACGGGTCAGTACTGACCACTACCAGGAGACTAGGATTTGGAAAGGTTCAACCTTTAATGACCTACAATGGCTTTCCCAACATGTGTCAGGCTGCTTTTGTCGATGTGACCCTAGAAATATTTTATTTGAAGAAACATAGGGGTTGTTTTTGTCATAATCTGGGCAGTGAAATGGCCTCAGTGTTAATATAGAATGGAAATATATGCATAAATAGGTAATAACATTGTAATTAACATGTATTAGCAAACATAGCAATTGAAATAAAGGAACATTTGTTGGACAGTTGATTTAGCGGATTGGTTTAAGTGTGTGGTTGCTATGGTTTCCGTCCAGTCCCCTGTGGACACTCGTAACATTGTTCTCTGTGGAAAAAGGCAGCATATTCCTGAAGTCTGGCCTAAATAACTGTGATCCGCCCAATGCCAGGGCACTGCCAGCTCTCTGAAAGGCTCTGAAGAAAACACACACACATTGTCTCACACACACACTCACTTGGTTTCTGTTATTTGTTGTTAGGGAACTGCCAAAGTGCCTGAGAACTCAAAGCAAAAAGCTCAGTTAGACTTTCTCAGCCCCATGAAAAAAAGAAACAGTGATATTTCTCTTTCAATTCGTCCCACTGCTTTCCTTTAACGCTCTCTTTTCCTCAAATCTCTCATCGTCCCTTCCTCCCTCGCTCTCATTCTCACTTTAGCTTGTTTCCCTCCACTTCCTCCCCCCCTACATGTGTTCCATTTTCACTGACTCTCATTTCCCTCTCTCCATCTCGGGGCTGAAAACACAACCGCCGCACCTCTGTGTGTCTAAAGACTTTACGTCAGTTCGTCCTTTACCAGCTTTTCCCTGGGTGTTTACTTATGCGAGTCCCGTCACACCTACATCTCAAACAAATACCCTTTATTCGCTTTTGTTTACTTTAGAATTAAAATATATGTTTGTGTGCTTATCATTACTATGTTATAACTAGATTATTACTACACTGTAATTATTTTGATTGGTTAAAAGTGCCCTACCTGTAGTGAGTTCAGGTCCAAAAAAAACTAAATGACAAATTAAGGAACAGTGTAGTAGGCTTCAAAAATGATATAATGTTTAATATTACAATCAGTTTCTTAATAAAATAATTATTTAATGATATCATAAAAAAAAGAGTTAACATCCCTTAACAGCAGTAAAAATATGTTTCTGTTTTGACTGAGTAAGGGAAAATGCCAACTCAAATGCTTTCCTTTAAATTCATAATTAAATATCCACACATTTAATGTTCCACATATGTGACGTGCTCTTGGCTCTGGTTTCAGAGTCTGAGGGTCCGCACAGTGAGGGGCTCTGGCTTGGCTCTGTCTTTTGGAAGGATCCCAGGGTGTCTGTGCTCAAAGTACATGCTGGTGGATGGAGAAAAGGTCATGTTTGGCTCCTACAGGTCAGTGGGGAAATGCAGTTGGTCATAAACTTAAAACCACCTTGTTGTTTCTGCACTCATTGTCCATTTTATCAGCTGACCATCCACTGTCCATACAGCTGCATGCTGTATTTCTACAATTACAGACTATAAGCCAACTACAAATAACTGTATTAATTAATAAGTCATTGATTCATTCATTAATTCAATAACTGAGTCAAAACTTTATTCTAATACACACAGCTTTACCTGGACGTCCTCGAGGATAAACCGCAACACCATCACGGTCATGTCTGGTCAAGTGGTGGACTTCTTTGACAATGACTTCAGGGAGCTTTACGCAGTGTCTGATAAAGTAGACCTGTATCAAGAGTTCCACATCACCAAGCCCCCTATGGCTACTCCACTGATAAAAACTCCAGTGGCCCCCAGCCAGCCACCACTCTCTGTGTCCAGCTCTCGCTTCCAGGTCTCTCTGGATGACTCCAAAAAGGTCAACCTCAAGGTCCCTGCCCATAAATACCACAACCCCAAGTATGCCCTGGTGGTGGGCAACAGTCTTGGACTCACAGGATCCCTGCAGGACCTCAGCAAGCTTAAGGACCACATCGGAGAAAACAACATCGAGAAACTGCTCCACACCAGTGGGGACAGTAAAGAGCCAATGGACAACAAGCCCCCACAATCCCCTGTGTCCCCCAAGACTGAGGAAAATAAGACAGATGTGAAGAATCCCTCTCCTTTCGGTTTGAAGAAACAACGTAGCTCTTTCCGCCTCTTCCTCAAAGGCAGGTCACCCAATCACAGCCCAGATTTGAAGACAGTGAACAGTAATGTCTCCAAAGCAGCCAATCCCAGCTCACCAAAAGCTGTCAATCATAGCAAAGACTTGAGGACAGATAACACCAACACTGACTCTAAAGCAGTCAATCCAAGCTCACCAAAAGCTGCCAATCCCAGCAAGGATTTGATCAACAAGTCCATAGAGGCCAGTCGTTTGAAGGAGGACAATAATAGTAAGGTTCCTTCAAATATTACTAAGGGAGTATCTCAAAAAATGACTAAAAATGCTACAGAAGTAAATTCAAATATTGCTAATAATGTTAAGGAAGTGCCTCCAAAAATGACTAAAGAAGCTCCTCAAAGGACTGCTACTCAAGCTAAGGAAATACTTCCAGGTACTGCTAATAATAAGGGAGTGCCCCCTAGAATCGCTAATCATGCTAAGGAAGTGTCCCCTAATATCCCTAGTCATGCTAAGGAAGTGTCCCCTACAGTTGCTAGTCCTGCTAAGGAAGTGTCCCCTAGAGTTTCCAATCATGCTAAGGAAGTGTCCCCAATTCTTGCTAACCATTCCAAGGAATCCAACCCTAAGGAAACATCCGAACCCCTTCCGAGTGCGTCCCCTCTGCGTGAAGAGAGCGACAGCTTGACTGAACTGGATGACACCTTTGTGATCATAGAAAAACCCCATCTGCTAAAATACAAAAGCAAGAAGTCCAAACTCGGCCAGAGGAGCTTGTCCCTGCAGACCATCAGCGCAGGAGAAGAGGACGGTATGTCTCTGGTTTTATTTTCTACTTTGTCTTTCCATGTTCTCCTTGCTCTGATCCATTAAGGATTCTGTTAACTACAGGAGACAATATTTTTCTATCTCAACTAATTGGCTAATAAAACTAAAATGTATTAACATATTAGTAAATGTCATTGTGTTTGTACGTCCTCGTCCCTGTTCACATGATAAGAAAAAGAAAAAAAAAACCTTTTAAAAAGCCCAAGGCATTTCTCTTCTATTTATTTGCATATCAAAGCCTACATGCAGCGGATGAGCCCTGTCTGTGGGTGCTGTAAGCCTGTAAACTATACTTGCCGTAAAACCACTATATGATGGTACTTAACCCTGTGAAACAGATCCCTCCTTTATATCATTTTGTGGAAACACCTGAGTGAGTCTGTGAGAAGATGACATGTGGGAGGAAGTAGAAAAGGCATTCATTTAACATTAAATATTTAAAAACCATTCTGAATTAGATATCCAGGTATTCCTGTTGAATTACTTTAATAGAGCTAGAATAATGAAAATCAAATTGTCTCCATTAATTTAATTTAGACAACAATGGATCCATGTAAACGTTGGTCACTTGATTTGGAAAGTAACAAATGGAAAATGGGAGATGACTCTTAATGCATTTTTCAATTCAAAATCAAATTGTACTTTTCTTCATTGTTGTCACTGTTCACAGATCTGCTGTCTGTTTTCACTGGGAGAGAGCCAGACACATTGATAAAAGGACTGGGTCAGGACAGAGTCATAGTTTAGCCACTGTTTAAAGTGCAGAGTCAGATCATAGTGATGTACGATATATGTTTAAATCATGCCGAGTTCTGAGCCGTCCTGCTGAGCTTGTGAGCGTAAGCATCATGGGTCATTTTCCTTTTTTCTTCTGATTTCCATTGTCAACTTTCAAAATGAGAAGTTACACAGTCCTTTCTCATTTGTGGGTCTTTTACCCACCACACAATTGAGGATAATATAACATGCTGCAAATTATCCATCCGGCTGCATTGCACAATATCTGTGCTTTATCTGAGGCTCTGTGCTCGTCTGGAGCTCCTTTAGCTCAACACCTTCAAGGTTCACATTGAAAAACCTACTATAATTTGGATCGAGCTGAATAATATTCTAGTTCTGGAACCAATTTATGTTGGTGGAAATGCATCAAACAGTTCCAAATTGCATTGTACACCTGCACAATCCACAAAGCTCAGTGCCAACCTTGCAGAACAGGGTTAGAGTGCCATCCAGCTCCAACAAAAAAAATAAGTACCTGACCCCACTAGCACCAGTAGTTAAATGGCATCAAATCTTCACAGACATGATGTAATATCTATATAAACTACATGATTTTGATGAAAATGTGCTATATGCTGTCATTAGATGTTCAATGAGTGTCCTACTCAGCTGATACTGCTTTATTTACCTCCTAACGAACACTTGGACAACTTTCGGTTGAAAAAATAATTTTGTTGCCAAATCAAGGGTTGCACAGCTGTGTTTTAGAACCTCTACTTCTTCCCAGTTTGTCATGGAGGGCACTGAAGTTCTGACTGAATGATGGTTACCTGAGTTTCAGTGGCAATAAAGAGGCCTTTGTGTGTGACCCCCTTTTGTATGCCTCTCCAGGCTCCAGAGGACGAAGGCGGAACCAGAAGAAGACTTGCATTCAGTCCTGAGATCAGCGAGGAGAAAGAATGTGAGACAGTAGAGAGCGGAAAAACAATGGGGTTTACCACCAGCTTTGAACAGGAACAGGCCATGGGCCAGAAACAACTGGACAACTTCACTGTATGCATCATTACTGAGCTTAAACTAACCAGAGCAGACTGTTCTCGCCTGGGAGTCAATTGTTTGACGTGAGTTGAGACGTCCCAAATGTCTACTGTCCCCTTCAGTATTAAAACTGTAAGAAATTTGAACTGTGAAAAATGTCAGATGGAGTTGTGTGAGGTGAAGAACCCCCTGCCAGAGGATGAAATGACCTCATACCTTTCCTTAAGGAAACTGGAACCCTGTTAACATTTCTTTATAAAGCACGGTTCTTCACACCAGCATCGTTCTCCAGAGTCTAGAACCTGTCCATTTCAATCTAGTCCAGTTTGTTAATCACATGTGGAAAGTAAGAGGTTTTATAGTAGAGAAGGACTTTAAAAACTGGCTTTTTCTAACTGAGAATGCACAAACACTGGTCATTTTGCCAGACCACTTAGTGGGCCAGTCTAGACTGACTGACTGACTGACCAAAAATGGACCTTTGTTGAAATCCACATGCACAAGAGCTGGCTCCTGCCATAGCTGCAGATAAGATAATGAACTAATATCTGTTTGGCCAAAGCCATGCAGTTTATTGTGGGTTTGCGTCTTTGCTTGAAATATTATCACAAAGGGAAGTAGTGTGAAGTTATACAGTGGCATGAAGGCACTTATCAAACTGAGCGGGCTTTGAATCAATGTAATCTTCTCTGTCTTAGAATACATCTATTTATATTTTAAAATGCAATTATCGAAGAAAAATCTGATGCTACAAATGATGCAGGTGTTATTAATACGTTCAAATCCTGGATTGATTTACCAAGTTTGCAGACACTAAACCAACCACAAAAAACGTTCTAAGTCTGCGATACATTTTTCATTTCTACATTTGTTAGCTCTACATTTTCCTGCACTGCAATAGCCCACAAATAAAAACCAAAAACATTCATATGAAGCACCAGAGCTTATTAAGGACCTAATGAGGAGGATATATATTTTGGAACCCATAACTTTCCTTTATTAATTTGACAAACGCTTTGCAGCCGACTGCTGTCTGACAGAACTCTGATTTTAGGATCGCCGTCTTACTTCTGATCACATGTAAGAGATGACCCTGTGTTTACGTGTATTTCCAGCCCAAACAGCCATTAAACACAAGCTCATTCATGTCTCAGCCAGTACTATTCTTTTCTGTCTATTTTTTTTTTTCTCAGTGCGGTTTCTTCTCTCCAGCTCCACGTCCTTTCAGACCCTCGGGGTTGAGAGAATTCACAGTGGAATGAACCCAAATGGGCATAAAGAGATTAATAGTTTTTTTGTGTCTCAAAACAGAAAGCATGATATGGACAGTTCTGAAGTGACTGAAGCACAGTTTTTAGGAAGTCCCATATTCTCTATTCACTCTATTAATATTTGTTTTTTTTTTTTCCACTGAATTTCCTTACACTCATGCTTTTCTCAGAATCTGTTGGGAACTGGAAAGAAAGCAAATTTGTATGTAATATCTGCATTTGAAGTAAACAAATGGTGCTCTCTAAGTTCCTTCTGCACAACTGTCGAACTGTACAAGACAGGGGTTTCTGATAAAGTGGCCAGTGAGTGACAGCACAAAGGTAGGAGTTTAACAAAGAATAAAGCTGGTGTGTGTGTGATGGTGTGTGTGAGTGTACAGACTCGCCAGAGGAACGGGAGCCTAGTTATTGTGGCACACTAATACGTGAAGTCACAGTGACTGATATGTTTTGACAGGTTTTTAATCGTTTTGTACTGAGGACAATTAAAAGGACTTTAAAAGAGCCCTGTGATTGGTTCTACATAAACCTGCCATGATTCATTCCCACTTCTGCACAATTCAGTGGTTGGGATATAAACAATCTATGGAAACAATTGAGTCAGATTTGCTCACAATGCTGGTGAATGGAACCAGACCTCCCTATTGTTTTGAAGGCCTTTAAAAGCTCCTTCACAGAAAGTTATTATTAAAAGAAGTTATTATGAATATGATGCCCGAGACACAGATGTGTGCAGATGTTTTGGCACAACTGGCTTATGTTTTGCGGAGGTGCCCAAACTTTTGACGGTGAGCTAAAACATGTCCCAAAATATATGTTAAAAATGAAAGAAATATTAACTCAGAAGATGTAGGTTCACTGCTGGAGATGAAGGTGAAATAAAAAGCTGTGTGTGTGTGTGTGTGTGTGTGTGTGTGTTTTAGTGTTTTAGACCTATGTGACTTCTGGGTACATCCAGCACAACTCTAAAGAAATCTACTGTCTGAATGTAACAATTTCCCACCAAATCACTATGAAATATATTGAAGACATTGTTTAAGTTTAAAAAAAACTGGTTTATGAAGCACATTTGGACATTGACACAAAGTGTCTTTGACGCACAGCACTATATAGCACCCCCGTGTGGAGTAGTCTCTAAATGGGAGTGAGTAGAGGAATAGTGCCCCTTGTGGTGCAGGTGCTAACAGTGAGTGAATGAGAGTGTATGTGAGTGAGTGCACTCCTTAGTTGGTCCCTCGTGGATTAAACGTGGAATAGTTGGGTTCAAGAAGAGTGTGGGCTGTCAGGGGGACTACCTTTATTACATGTGGGAGGTCACCAGCCCCATAGTGGGTTGTCTTAACCCTTAAGAGCCCAAACTCTTTACAAGAAATGTTTTTATTTTTCATTTTTCTTTCCATATTCTGTAAATATTTTTGGCTTAAAACTTCAGTTTAACATAAACATCACGACAATCACGCATCCAAGATGCTCAGTAAATGTCACTTAGGTATATCTTGATTTAAGGTGTTTGATAAAGCTGTGTTAGGGACTTTCCAGATCTCTTAAATGGTTTTGACACATCACCATGGGCTCGTATGCAGATGTGGAGCTTTCATGTGGGCTACCCATACTGGCCCTATCCGACCCTAGTCCCATCACTGACTCTGGTGGGGCATCCATATATGGGGCCCATGGACAAAACTTTCATGTACCCAACTGTGCTGCTCCTATAGGGCCAACATTTTTGGTTTTAATGTGGAGCTGCTTCATATATTTTTTTCCAATAGAAAAATGACCCCATAATTTCCATTAACACTCCCAGCCGTCATTGCTGCGATTATCAAAGGCGCTCTCTATTTATCCATGGCTAGGTGTGGCCATGTTCTTCAGTCCACTCCCTTGTCTGAGTACACAGCTGCTAAATGCTCACCATATGTCCAAAAGTTTGCAGACATTGATGAGGGACTTTGGCTCATGATGTTTAATATCTCTCTCAAGAATGGAATAGAATGAAATGGAATGAAAAAGCACAAGCCTAAGATCATCCTGCCCAGTGCCAGTCAGATAAAGGAGTATAACGCTCCCTAGTGGGAAAGTGGAACTGCATTCTCTGGAGAGATGGAGCACTATCTAACACCTTTGGGATGGGCTTAAGTGCTAGAACTCATTATCCATCATCAGTTTAGCCGTAATGATTATGTGGTGGAATGCCATCTACTTCGCACAGCGGTTTTCATCCATTATATAAAGTAAAGATGGTCCTTTCTCAAAAGAGAAGAGATGGTTAGTGCATCACTCTCCTGACTGAGACCCCGAAAACGCAGATGTCTACAGGATGAAAGGTGCCTTTGCTTCTAACCCAGATTGGCAGACCACAGCTGATCTCTGAGACGAGTGAGAGGTAGATGAAAGAGAGAGAGAGAGAGAGAGAGAGAGAGAGAGAGACAGAGGAAACAACTTGACAGGAAGACATGAGCTTGCTGCTAAAGACCACAAGTTTCTGTTTTGCAAAGCAGCTTTTTTTAAAAAGGGATTTTTTTTTTACAGCGCAGTTCACTTCCTCTCAAAGTGCTTACCTTACACTCTCCTGAACTGGACAGATCCACTGGACAGTGACTATTAAAGCTAGAATATGGAGCTCACCTTAGACACATCAGCAGGAATAATATTAGCATGTAGCAAGTGCTAAAATCCTTCACCATCAGCTGTGGTGCGCACCAGAGATGGATGAAGGGACATTGTCATCTGCTGGCCACAAGTGGAACTGCATGCTTGTTGATACAAATAAAGGAACGAGCTAAACTTAAACCCAATTATTCAGGAGATATTTCAGGAAAGATAAGAGACAACACACTTGCATGAGGTAAGCGACTCGCCGACTCACAAACTTCATAAATACAATAGAAGAAGAAGACTACTTCAAGCACAAACCTGCAAACTGCATAAAATTTTGTGAAAGAGTTTCTCAAAGCAAACAAACACGAAAGAGAGTGTGGTTTACTGTTTTACAGAGACAGGATACGGTTAAACGGATGTTGCACTCCATCCCTTGCACTATGTCGACCTGTCATCCCCCCTCCCCCACCCCCAGCAGATACCTGCAGACGTGTGAGCACTTTTTTTGCAGTGCATCCAACAATAAAGAGTGCCTCAAAATGCACTGAAACTCAATATACCTTTGTCATTTTGTATAAACATAAATAATCCAAGCAAACACTCTGAGTTTAATTTGTAATTTATTTAATAAATTAATCATTTACAATATACACAGCATTTCTCACCAAATCAGCTTATTGGCAGTGAAGGAGGTTCAGTTTCAATGTACACAAAATAACACGGACATGGCAAATTAATATTGTGCTCTGGACATTAATTAAATTATTGTGGCTGTCCAATGAAAAAACATCTCCAATTTGTGGACTTTTAAATTCACTACATTGTTTAGACAACCTGATGTCATGGCTGAAACGTACCTATGCTACTAAAAGACCACACCAGCTAAAACGTACATTTAACCACGTTTAACTTGATATGCGCCCCCTAGCCTCTAAGGCCGCTTGGAAAAACGGCATGCTGAACCAAAGCATACAAGTAGAAGATTATTGGTGGTGCAGCAGGTAGGTGTCGCAGTCACACAGCTCCAGGGACCTGGAGGTTGTGGGTTCGATTCCCGCTCCGGGTGACTGTCTGTGAGGAGTGTGGTGTGTTCTCCCTGTGTCTGCGTGGGTTTCCTCCGGGTGACTGTCTGTGAGGAGTTGTGCCCAATGATTCCAGGTATAGTTTAGTTTCGCTCGCGGGTAAGAGCAGCTGCAACCTGCCGAGTGAATATATATATATATATATGTATCTGTCTGTGTAGGATATTTTATTTTGCTTGACACCAAGACCTCCCTCTAGATTTATATATATATATATATATATATATATATATATATATATATATATATATATATGTATGTGTGTGTGTGTGTGTGTATGTGTGTGTGTGTGCTATTGTATACTGCATTTATTTGTGTTTATATACACGTGGCATATCAGTTGATAGCAAAAAAAATTCTAAACACATTTTTCCACTAAAAAAAGTAAAATAATCTTCTACTTGAATGCTTTGGTTCAGCATGCAGTTTTCCAAGTGGCCTTAGAGGCTAGGGGGCGCATATCAAGTTAAACGTAGTTAAATGTACGTTTTAGCTGGTGTGGTCTTTTAGTAGCATAGGTATGTTTCGATATCAGGTTGTGTTTAGAACACAGCAGCAGCTGTTGATCACATTGTGTGAAAATGTCATGATGAATGGACCAATAGGAATGCTTCAAAAATACTGGGAATAAAATCTATTTACACTGACTTCCATTGAAAGTTTGTTTTGTAAACTCATTTCTGGAGATGCATATTTTTCATTGGACAGTGACGATATGCTGAAATATAATACAAAATGCCTGAGATATACTAGAAATATACTAGAAATACTAAGTAAAATGAATTGTTCTAACATTCATATATTCATATAATACACTGCAAAGTCAAGGCATTGGAAACCCTTTCATTCTTAATATTTAACAGAGAACACAAAACACAACTTGGACTGAAGTTTGCTGATAATATTTTCTAGTCTTGGACTAGGTCTGATCAGTATCCACAAAACAACAAGATAAAACATTCATTCATTCATTCTTTAACTGTAACTGATTCATCCTGATCACCCAGTCACTCACACACTTTACACAGCTACTCCACAAACCAAAATTGTTTGTGGACTGTGGGAGGAAACCCACACATACACAGGGAGAACACACCTCACAACTCACAGACAGTGACCCGAGGAGAAGATCCCACCCAGGACCCCGAGACCCCTCAGCAGTGTTCCTTTCACTCTAGCACTTATTATTTAATAAGTTATAGTCTTACACACCTCCTGTTATTATCATTATCATCACTCATATTGTGATGGGAACTGATCACAGTGAAATATAAACCCAGTGGAAGTGAAACTGAGGACGATGCGCCGAGGCTACGCTTCGTGGAACTCTAGAATTAAACTCATTTTCTCAGCCCTCCACTGATGACTACATGAACCAAACCCCACAAGCAGCTAGCATGACCTCAGCAGCGCTAACTAACTGGAAGTGAGAAAGCGGGTGAGAAGTCCAGCCACTGTGAGACCGCAGTGCAGTAAGTTAAAATAAACCAAGCTAATTTCCTGTCTCACTGGGAGGTGCTTTTCTAAATGATTTGCTAATGCTAATGCTACCCTGTTAATGCTTAGGACAGTTTTGTTTTCTAACGAGATCCTTTGTTCAGGATATCTGTGAAAAAAGACTAAATGTCTCTCATGTTTTAAGGGATAGCAAATGCTAATGAAAACATGCTAATGTGGCTATTACCAGTTAACATGATATTCCACTAGTTGTCTTTGACTTTCTGTCCAATTAAAGACAAATTTCTAAAGCAATAGCTTATGCCAATGCTGGCATGCTAATGATGCTATTACAGCGAATACAATAGAATGTGTGTGGAACAGATACATTTTGTTCCAGTTTGCTAAACCACTTTTTGCTAACCTCCTATCTGATCTTTAGGGAATAGCTAACGTGAATGCAAACATGCTAATGTGGCTATAAACATGATTGGACGTTAGGAGTCACCTATTAGCATGATGGTAATTAGAAGTCCAAATTAGCAAGTTAAACAGGCTATTAGCCATTATTTTCAGGATGAAATCCCAGGTTATACGGCAAGGTTTTAAAAGATTTGTACGGAATCTCTCTGCTCTGTGCCAGATTGCAAATATTTGATCCGAGGAACGTGTTGTTAGTCTGAGTAGAGCAAATCCGATTGATTTCAGGAAATTTGAAAAGCAACATTTTCCAAGTCCATGATTAATCCTTCTATAGCTCACTGAGGCTCTGTGTTTCCGTTGCTGATGACCTTCCGTTTCCGTGCAGTCACCAGGTCGTAGAAGGGGTCTTTGGTGATGCAGGCCCTGAGGATTAAAAAACAAACTTGAGTTTAGTAGAGGCCAGTTGCAAAATGACACATTTGTGGGTGGAGCTTGTATCACTGTAGTACAGGTGCCATGCTTATATACACAATCAGCCATAAAATTACAACCACCTATTTTTTGTTTATACACTCACCCTCCATTGTCTGTGTTTTTGCACTTTGTAGTTCGATGATCACAGACTGCGGTGTATCTGTAGCCCCTCCCTCTGTTCTTAAATGGTCAAGATTAGGCCACTGCCACAACGACCACCACGCACACATATGTTTGGTTGATGGACTATTCTCAGTCCAGCGATGACACTGAGGGTTCTAAAAACTCCAGCAACAACTGCTGGGTCTGATCCACATGCACCATGTCAGTGTCACTGCAGCACTGAGAATGATCAACCACAAAACAATATAAGAATATCCTACATGCTCTTTGGTGGTCTTGAGTGGTCCTGACTATGGAAGAACGGGGTGAAAGGGGGCACACAAAGTATGCGGAGCAAGAGGTGAATGGAATTTCAGTCTGGATACATATTTATGTCAGTTTACCTGCTGATGGCGACTGGACGTTTGGAATTATAAGGTCACAAGGTCAGTGAAGGGATTATGAGCAATGATTACAAGTGTGCTACTACTTTTATTATGAGTAGTTTTGTGGATAGAGAGTGAGAGTGTGTGTGTGTGTGTGTGTGTGTGTGTGTGTGTGTGTGTGCGTGCATGAGTGTTTGTGGGTATATATATACCTAATGGCTTGGACCCAGTCGTTTCTCTCCTCAGCCGAAGAGGCGCTGATCCGATAAGACTGATGTTTGCCCATCACCACCCGACCGTCCTGGTCAGTCTTACACGCCTTAATCTTCTGACCTTTGCTTTGAGGGTTAAACAGCTCCAGACAGAACTGGACACACAGAAGACAGTCTTTCAGAACATGAATCGGATCGCTGGAGAAGACATCTGCCTTACTGACACCTAGTGGACATTCGAGGACGTAAACCCAGAGCCGGACCACTCAGTGCTCAGTACGCACTTTGCCCATGGCTTCCCTGTCTCCCTGCTGCATCAAGTTGGGGAGGGTTGATGAACTAAACTCCCCCAAATCCACCAGTACCCACTGAAATTTCCAGCATCCCACATTAAAAAGTGAAGTAGTTTCTTCCGAATGCTAAGTTGAGTTCTTTAAAATTTCAGTTCCACCTTAAATGCTGCACAATCACACTGACGCCAACTTATCTGATGTTTTTATTACACCTTAAAGTGTGAAGTTACAGGTGCCTGATGAAACTGCTGCACCATTTAAGGTGACACAAATCTGCAACCTGGAGAATAAACAGCTTAGTTGGCTTTTTTTATTCTTCTATTCCACCTTAAATGCAGCAGCTATTATTGTATTAGTGTTGGCTCCATGTTCGGCAGCTGCTTATTTGACTTTTCTGTTTCAGTAATGAGTAATGAGTACTACAGATTGAACTGAATGGAACCCCCTCCATGGAGCATAAACAAGGCATTAAGATCCTTTGCTCTCTGTGGTGGTAAAAATATGTTGTGGTGTTGATATTAAGTGGTGTTATGTTGAAGTGAGCACACCCAGGGAATCAGCACGAATCTGCCCACTGAGAAGGTCAACCTCTGACCACACAGAGATCTTATCTGCTGTCACAGGCTTCAGTGAAATGTCTGGGTTTCTTATGACTCAGGCTTAATCTCAGTATCATTGTATGTTTCCACTTCTGCTGTGAAGCAATGAATCAACACCCACACATGTGCAGAACATCCTGAGCATCTATTACACATCTGCTGAGCATCTACTCAACATGTACTCAACCTCAACATCTACAGAACATCCTGAGCATCCACTACACATCTGCTGAGCATCTACTCAACATGTACTCATTTTCTACTGAAAATCCAGAACATCTACTTCACTTCTGCTAAACATAACCCAACATCTACTCAACCTCTTACAGAACACCCTAAATATCTACAGCACATCTGCTGGACATCTTCTCAGCCTCTGCTGTACAGCTAATCAACATCTATGTAATGTCTACAGAAAATTGTTAACATCTTCTCCACATCTAAACAATATCTTCTCAACCTCAGTTCAACATCTACTAAACATCTACTCTCTACTCCACATCGGCTGAACATCTCAGCATCTACGGGAAATACGCAAAATCTACTCAACCTCTACAGAGCAACCTGAAATATCTACTCCACATTTGCTGGACACCTTTACTCAACATCTGCAGAAGATCCTAAACATCTGCCTCACATCTACCCAACATCTGCTCAACATCATATCTTAACCTTTGCTCAACGTCTATTCAATATCTACAGACCATCCTGAACATCTAATCCACATCTGCTTAAAATCTGCTCCACATCTGCTGAAAATCTACCCAACAGCTACCATCCTGACCATCTGATAAACACCTACTCAACTTTTGCTTAACATCTAGTAAACATCCTGAAACCTCTCAAAATGTATTCAACATCTATTCAGTAGTTTCTGATCTAAATTTCTACTAAATATCCCAAATGTCTACTTAATGAACTGAGCATCTACCAAACATCTAATCAACACTTACAGACCATCTACTCAACATCCTGAACATCTACACCTAACACACTTTGTAACAACACTCCTGAAGTCCTCTGATTAAGGAGAAAAGCAGATGTGGGCAAGGTGGGACTGGCATTTTGGAGGGTGGTCAGCCTGTGGATCATGTTTCATTTCTATTTTTCTCTGACTTTGCCTCCACCCACTAGAACTGCATCGTATTTTCACTTCCTGATGAAAGTTGTAATTATAAATATGCCAAATAAATAAATATTTCCAGGAGTCTAAAGGGGTCAAAATGGGTCAAGGGAAATTAGAGTGTGGGTTTAATAGAATTTTCTTACAACTCTATTATGGAATTAGCGTTAGCTTCCCTTGATTATTGACTATGTTTTTATTGTCTCAGATGTACTCAGGTTGAACTGTCCAGGAGTGTCCAGGCATTGGTACCTGTTTATGAGGGTCGTCCACTTCCTTCACGCTCAGGTTCTCCAGCGGGATGATCCCTTTGGGCTCCTTGTCCTAGAAAAAGAGTAGGAGCTAATCAGTTTGGCTTGTTTTATTTAGAAACAGCCCCCGTTGAGGGCCCTGCATAAAAACCTTGTATCTCCATTTGGTCATTTAAAACCTGTCAAATAGAAATCATCCAAATGTCCCAAGCCTTGTTACTTTAAAGCTGGAATAGGTGAATTAGGTGAAACATAGATAATAGTAACATCCAATCAAGAAAGTCCCTCTCCTGACTCTCCTAAACCACAGGAATGTCGAAACTCAATGTTTTCCTCCACCCTATGTAGTGCACAATATAGATCATAACATAAAACACTTAAAAAGCACGTTGTATACCAGATAATAAACCCATTGGGAACCATGTCTGAAGTTTAGTGAAGGGTCCATGTTTAATAATATAAATATTATAAGTTTTATAATCTGTGAAGTGCACTATTAAAGCACAAAAAAAGCACTATTAAAGCACTATTAAGGAACAAAAAATAATTTAAATAAAAACCATCTACTCAAGCTTTAACGGAAACTACACATTTTATTCTGACAGCCATGTGCTTTTTGTTGTGTACGTGGAATCGATGCTTACTGTGGTGTACTGAAAGTAGTAAAGACAGCTGTCAGTCAGAATGAACCACCTCCTCTTCCATGTCTTCACTCTGCCCCCTGTAGGACAGGAGGGGGGACATAGAAACATTATAAATATATTATACACAGCAACACAAGTGCCGAAAGAGATCAATCTAAAGTGTAAACACAGGAAGACTAAAACTCTGAGGATGTTGCCCACCCTCTTTCAGCAGCCAGCCCTCACGATCGGGATTGAAGAAGGTGTGAGTGAGGTCATTCCCATCATCCTCTGGGATTTTAAAGGGTTCGTTCTTAATGCTCTCGTACAGTTTCTGTGGTGTAATTACAGAGATGCCATTAGAGATGAAGGATTTGTATTTGGTACCGAGCACAACACATTAAAACATACCATAAGTGTTTGTCTACTATGGATTATGACGTATTCAGTTAATAAAATATTCAGTAGCTACTATGAATTATTCAGTGAATCGAATGTGGGAACTTCCTTGTGAGGTTAGGGTGAGGTTGAGCTTTAGGGTTGGGCTCAGGGTTAAACTTACACTGGTGGTTGTAGTGGGTGAGGTAAGTGTCTCCACAAAATAAACAGAAGTCTGGGTAATTGTATCAAAATTCATGATAACAGACATGTTTGTGGATATGTGTGTTTGTGTGTGTCCCTCACCATGAGCAGGTCACTGGGGAGGTCTCCTCCGTTGTTGATGCCGCGGTTCATGCTGATGAAGCGCTCCAGCGAAGGCTTGTCCTTCACGTTGGGGTTGTGTAAACTGGTGTTCAGCATGATAATGGCGAAGGACAGAATATAACAGGTGTCTGGAATGGAAACAAACCTTTATAGTCACTTCTATCAGAGACTTTATCATTTGTGAAACAGAGAGGGAAAGGGCGACTATGGCCTCTTTATTTTTTTTTTTTTTTGGTCTAATATTGAGTGTCAGAGAACTTACAGAAAATTTAGGTACACTAAGTTATCATCAACATTGTTGGTGGTTAAATGGTTAAAGTTATTAATAAATATGTGCTGAAGCTGATATGGATTATTTTGACTGATGTAGAAAACAAAGTAAGACCATTATTTGGCAAGATCCAAGTATTGGATGTGGACTGTAGATAGATATGGGTTCACATTTTGGCAAACAACAGGTCATTGTTGCCCCTTCTATCCATGTGTTTTAACTGCTTATTAATGACTTTTAATGCATTTTCAACATAACTAATAGCCACTGATGAGCGGAGATATAGTAGAAATACTGTAGATATAGCTAAGTATAAAAATGCAGGTGTGGTAACCATGGGAACAGATGTGGTGTGCTGTTGTACCTGTGGACTGGAAGACCCCTAGGTTACAGGTGCAGTATCTCTGCGCGAAAGCCTCCATCATTCTGTCGATTTTCTGAGCTTCTCCAGGAAGACGGAAACTCCACAGGAACTGCCTGAGCACAGCGAAGTAGAAGGATCAGGAACGGGAAGGTCTTCAAACAGTGTCCATTTAAGGAGCATTAGGTATCAATTGATAGCTTTGCTCCTGGGTTCCCACTACAGCTACAGAGTGTAATTCACTTTTACAGTATGCACCTGAAAGCCTACCTTCCTCCAAAAGGTACATAGTGCAGTTTCAGCAGTGCTGAGTCTGGAGCAGCTATGATAGAGGCTCATTTCGCCTCATTAGAGCTCCATGAAGCTTCACAATGACTTGGTATTTTTAGTTGTAATTTTATGGTAAAAATAATACTGTTCCTTAAAGTTTGGTATTTAAGAAGCCAAATAATGACAAGATTGTACAGTAAAACGACATTACCGTAAAGCCTGCACCAGGTTCAGGTCATGGAACTCCTGGAGATCCACAAAGGCTTTGAGGATCTGAAGGTGGAACTCTTCCCTAAACGCAGAAACAAACACAGTTAAATCTCTGTAGAGTGTGTGTGGTGTATGCAGTAAGTGTGTGTGTAGTGTGTACAGCTGAACTCAGTATGAAAGGTCAAAAAATCTTCAAATCCAAATCTTTTGTCCAAGGTTCCAGGCCGGGATTTCAAAATGGCCGGCTGCTATGACTGCAGCCAGGTGCATTTTCAGCTATAGTGTCATATCAGCTGGTCATTGTAAAATCCCGGCCTGGATTCTGGATCCAAGGCACAGATTTGAAGACCTCTGTTATTGTGTGTTTCCAGCTGATATTGATCAATATATTGACCCCAAAATCCTCAGAATTCTTCATCATACCTTTCCCCAAGGAAGTTCCCGATGGCAGTTTTCCCAAGACCTTCCTCTTTGTATAGAAACTCGGCCACTGCTTCTGGAGACTCGTCCAGTAGATGATTATTTATGAGATACTGGATCCCCTAAAGAGAGATCGAGATAGAGGTTCAGTGGAGCACACACTGTTGTCCTGCAAATATCATTCCTCTTCCATAACCACTTCATCCGGAGGGTCACAGAAAATCCCATTAGGCAGTCTCACCCAATCACTCACACATTCACGCCATAGACTATGGGAGAAAACAGAAGCCCAGAAGGAAACCCGCTCTGACACAGGGAGAACACACTACACCCAAGTTCAGAAGTCTTTGCTTCATTACGACGATGCTGATGGTCAACAACAGAGTCTTATAATAGAACAGCATTCTGTAAAAGCCATGACAGGAACCAACCCATAAAGCCACAGCCTCCAAAAATACACTCAAGAGTGAGACATGGTGAGAAGTGGTTGGACTGTTTCCATTACAGCATTGAAAACTAAAATCTAGACCTTCAAACGTCTCACAGATGCACATCTGAACGCCTTGCTGCAACACTACGGATTATGTATGAACCAGTGTCCATTATTTTAATATGTCTGTGTAAATGCAACTTTGTTAAAAACCTAACATCAAAAAGCTTGTTTGAACCAATCATAAACAACCTACAGAACAACAATCAACAATGTAAGGTATCTATAGTGACAGGTAGCCAATCGGATGGCAGCTCTCATGACATCTTCCTCATTTCATCCTTCATTTAACACAGTTCTGAAGGGTTTTGATGAAGGACGTCTGGAAAGTGTTAACCACAACTCAAACAATCAAGAGTTTGCACCAAATATGGCTAGAAATTGCTTAACTTCTGATACATAGAGTAACTGAGAATCCTAGCCCTTCTCTTTTCTTAAAACATTGTCAAATTGCAGCTCAGGTTCTAAGAGCATCTGTTCTTCAGAAACACAGGATGTGGTTCTGTCGTTCACCTTTCTTCTCTCATTCTTTCAATCTCTCTTCCTCTACCACTCTACCCCCCTTTCCTTTCACGATGCTTCTTACACTGTGCAGTTATGACCTTATTCATGCTTTTTTTTGATCATTTGTTTTATTGCCATCATTTTTTTTTTTTACAAATAATTCACTTGCCCACTTGCCTTCACAGGGTCCATGTTGAATTTTTTCTTTCCACAGAGGAACATCTTCGCCATCACAACGTTCTTACTGAAGACATAGATGTAAAACACACATTAGAGGGCAAAAACAAGCAGAAAATATAGAAGTATTGTCATTTTATTAATTAAAAACAGTCAGAGATTGCCTGTAATAATTCTGCAATTACATTGTAGTTACATATTAACAAAATATTAACAACGTTGTAACTACTGCTGAGGGATTCAAATGCACTTTTGCATTTTGATGGTTTACAACAGAACTGCCATAGCACAGCTTATACATTGTTATAGAAAATCATTTTCCTTTGTACTTCATAATTAAACAACTACATTTATCCACCTGTAATTGTGTGTACATTGCCAATAATTACTCTACTGTTAATGTGTAACTACACAGTTGTCACATAGCTTCCTATCTAAAGGTTATGAATGTGCATATCTGCTCATCTCAAGTCACTGATGACATCACCCGGGCACTTGTTCCACTGAACTTGTTTTGGAAATTGCAGTTGCGCATTAATTATCTCCGCTTAATCACTTTCTGCGGCCGATCTGTCCGAAAACTTTTGGCAGCGGCCCATTTGAGGTTCATCCGTTCTTGTAAATGGTCTGCTGATGAAACAGGACGTGGAAACCAACACACAGTGGCTGACATGTGCATGGGGTGGGAGCTTACCTCATATATCCGGGCTTAGAGGCAAGCAGTATAGAATTAGCTTGTGTTATAAGCGGTGTTTTAAAGTCAAGTAAAGCCAATAAGACCTGGATATGATTTTACATACTATATTATTTATTATCAGTTTTCCAGACTTAGTTACTGTGTTTACCATGATATTAGTAACAAATGTTACATGTAATAATTATGATGCTCATAGACCCCTGCTTCTTAAAGAGTCATGTGTGATGTTATAACAACGTATAAGTAACAGTACAAGTTATGACAATACAAATGCATTATGACGACAGAACTACAGGGAGGTTTTCCAAGCAACAATTGTTGTTGCCTAGCAACAAAGATAAAGGCATGCTGTTATCAGATACAACAACACGGATGTTGGATCTGATGGTAGATTGCTGGAGTCTATGTCTACAGTGACCACTCCAAGAGAGATAGTGGTAAACATATGACAACACTTCTGCTGTGTAAATTCAGCTGAACCCATTGTGGACACAGATATACAACTGTCTACAACCAGTCTATATATCACTATTATATGTATACATGACATTACATGTATAACTGTTGGTTAGAGGGGTATGCAGCCCCCCAGCATTGCTATGTTTTTGAGGGATGGACCCACATATGGTCCATAACTAATAACCCTGCACAAGCTTGATAAAGGCCTAATACACTGATGCTGGGAACTGATATTGAGTGAAAATGTAGGGTACTCACTTCTCCTGGTTGGACTCCATGGTGTGGATCTCAGTCAGAACATTTTCAATGTCCATTCGGAGTTTCTGACAAAAGCCGGAGGTTATTCAATCAGTTGTTATTCTTCATTACACTGGACAACTCTGTGGTCATTTCATAAGCTCCAGACCGTCACAAACTGTTCAGCAATAAAGGTGAGCTACTGAGGTAGTTGTGTCTAATATCGTGAACGGTGAGTGGATACAGAGCTTAAAAGCTCTAGCAGCAACTACTGTGTCTGATCCATGTGTAAAAGTGCAACACACACCGACACAGAGCAACTGATGGTTTACAAAGCTACTGATGGTTTTTTATCTTTCTTTGTAATTGTAGAACTACAAAGTGCAGCTGAATGGTCAGTAGAGCTGACAAAATGGACAATGAATGCAGAAACCTGGCTGCCCTGTGTAATTATATTGGTTGAGTGTATGACAGAGATATATGTCGGTACCTGGATATCGCCCAGAATATCATTCTTGTGGATCTTCATGCCGTCAATTATCTTCTTTTCCGTTTGATTGCAATCTGCTGGAGCTTTGGAGGATAACAGAGGACATGTGAGCAACACACTGTGGGCTTTACACACTCAGAGTCCAGATATACACCGACCCTCCAATGAGTGTGGAGTCAAAGAAGAGTGAAGAGCTTACCTTTTCCCCAGAGGAAACTGTCCTTTCTCTGAGTGCCCATGCTGACCGAGTTGGAGGGGGGCTGCAGAGAAATAGGAACTTAATTCTGGTTTAAAGTTAGTCCTGCTTTAGAGTAACCTCAAAGCTTTGTGCATTTCCTAGTTCATGAACTAACGAGGAACACTAGCGTACACCAGAACTCTGTGTGGTTTTTTCAAGCAGCTCAATCACCAAAGCCAGAGTTATGTCTTTGGGTAAACAAAAATGTAGTGTTGTCAGTGATGACCTAGTGACCCTTAGGACATATTCGCTGAAAGACACTGAAAGCCAAGTGCATTAACTATGTATATAGGTTTATTCATACAGCAGAAGCCAGTGGGCAGTAGACTGACCTTGTGTATTAATTAGTAGCCAGTGGCAACGGTAATCTCTAATTTGTTGATGTGTTAATTAAGCAACTACAGAACAAGAGCTAGTAGACTTCACTTATTCAGAAAATTAAGTGTTGTGAAAGTAGAGCATATTACACTTCACTAAGACTAAACACCTGCCATTATATTGTTATGCATATATTATTAATGTGTAATTACACAGTTTTTACACACACCTAAATAAATGACACTTTAAATTATTGGTTTGAAAGTCAGTTACAAGCCTCTTCTGAAGTCTGCCGCACTGTTAGAGTGTGTGGCTGCATCGTCTGTTATCAATGTGGTATTAAATGTGTAATTAATATGTAACTACACCATTTTAACAGAAGCTTAAGATGATGTGGGTAGAATAAAATTCTTACCTTCATAAGTCTAAATTTGCCTCAATTTAGTACCATCAGACGCCGTCCAGGCATTCAGACAAAGCTCTGGCCACACAGGACGAGTGACACAAGAACAATAGCAGACACAGTTCTCTGTTTCCGACTCTCTCACTCACACACATAGTAACTGTGTATTCCTGCACTTGTTGGGTCTTGCTGGTGTTGTGTCCGTGTGCTTGGTGCTGTGTAGCCCATCAGTAACCCCTAACCTCATTAACTCAAACATGTCTTGTTCTTTACATATTTCTACTTACAGTTTTTATTTTTATTATTGTATTATTATTATTATTATTATTTCAGAGGGAAAGCTTTATTCTCAAATGGAAGGCAGCCACACATCCCCACCATATGTTCATTATCCTGGAGGGATTCAGGCTCGGCAAAGTGCTAAATACAAACTTCGAAGACTTTTTATTCATTTCTTCTATATGTGTCTTTAATTTATCACAGACTAAAGTTCAGGCAACTCTCTGCATCCCTTAATTATCATCCCACTGCACCCTCTTGTGGTGGGGATAGGGGACTGCAGTTTGCTGATGTTTACTCAAATGACTCCCTACTGCCTATGTAGTGCGCTAGGTGGGGAATGTGTGTGTGTGTGTGTGTGTGTGTGTGTGAGAGAGAGAGAGAGAGAGAGAGAGAGAGAGAGAGAGAGAGAGAGAGAGAGAGAGAGAGAGAGAGAGAGAGAGAGAAGAGAGAGAGAGAGAGAGAGAGAGAGAGAGAGAGAGAGAACATTTCATCACTTCACCATCACTTCAGAACTGAACACATCCACAGCTGACTGTGTCTATCCTTCCTTCCACTGGGGATCAAACAACTCCTCAACACAGGGTCTGAAAGGATGAGAAAGAGAAGTTTGAAATGAGAAATGGAAACAAACACAAAAGAAGAACACATCCAATTTCACTCCCTGCCATTAACAGGAGCCCTAGTCTACCAAGGGGGAGTGTGTCTCAATTCTTGATGAGAACGAGGGATAGAGTGAAGGGTTAGGGCAACATTGCCCATTCAAAATATTTTTCAGAGGCACGATTTAAATGGAGTATTATGAATAAGTGAAGTGGGCTAAACGAGTAAAGTTAAAAACCCACAAATGCCAGTATATTCTCTTTTAAAACTTTGATAACTATTAATTGTATTATATTTTTATATCTTATGACCGTTTACTTCTAAACGATAGTAGTATGCTGATGTTTCTGAAGTTAGATATCCAGTTCCACCTTAAATAGTGATGCAATCCGCAACATTTAAGGTGGGCCTGGAAACATCAAAAATAAAGCTGCCAAATAAAAAGCAGAATTCAGCTTATATCAGAGTTAAGAGTTAATGGTAATATATGATAGTGGAATCTGATATCACTGCAGACTGTCAGAGCTGCTGATGAGTTATCAGGATCTTGAAGGGTTTTCCAAGTTCATCGAGGATTATTTTTAACAGTTCACCTTGTAACTTAGTTGTAAGGGGCAAGACGGCACTTGAAAACGAGAGGCAGTGTTCAAAATGAAAATGGGATTGGGCCTATCTCTGACATCTCCTTAGGAAACCGAGAAGAAAACACAACACAAACAATTTCTACAACTGATTTCTGGAGCTGTGGAAGGGTCTCTGCAGATTGTTTTGAAGAACTGAAACCAGTTTCCAGAAACAAACAGAAAGTGAAGTGAATAAAATTTGACCAAATCTTGTATTCTGTGTAGTTGCTGAGACTTTTGTGTAATTTTCTGATCCCGAGAAATAAATGCAGTGTATTTAACAACCATTTTAAAGTACAACAGGACTGTTTCTGCCTGGATCTGATTTGTGTAACTGCGCTGATTGGTGATGAACATGTTTGAGGAAATGCATATATCTCGTTTCAGTCTTTATTTCCTGAAGGTGCTTTAAAGCTGATCTGCAGTCAGTCCTGCAAAGTGTAGAGTTACACCAATGTGCAAGTGTGCAAGACTGGGCGAGAGGAGAGGGAGGGGTGAGGGAGGAGAGACAGAGAAGAGAGAGAGAGAGAGAGAGAGAGAGAGAGAGAGAGAGAGAGAGAGAGAGAGAGAGAGACTGACAGCTCTTCTGAACCACACTAGTTTCCTGCACTGCACCTTTACTTTTGCACAGTGTTTTAATCGAGTAAAAGTCGCTCAGGGAAGAAAATGCAGGCGATAAAGTGTGTCGTGGTGGGAGACGGGTGAGTAAAACTAATAATTCTGGTTCTTCTGGGTGGGTTTACTTTCATCTGGTTTATGACACTGTCAGGTTCACAGCAAACTTCTCTCTTGTACCTGAAACTTTGAGTTTTCTTGCTTTCTCTTACTTCTTTTATTTTCTCTTCTGGACTCTTCTTCTTGGTAAATTAGGAACAGCCCTTAAACTCACATTTATTAAGTACACACCTTGTTACATTTCCCTAATTGAAACTGATCTATCGACCCATTTCGGTGTATTCTTTTATGTGTACAATGTACATACAGTAGATGGAACTACTACTAGTAGATGGAACAAGTTGGGTCCTGGTCTGATTACCCAATTTCTTTAGAGT
The DNA here is from genome assembly GCF_029633855.1 of Hoplias malabaricus. Lineage (NCBI taxonomy): Eukaryota > Metazoa > Chordata > Actinopteri > Characiformes > Erythrinidae > Hoplias > Hoplias malabaricus. Next base: position 392,028 of record NC_089812.1, on the reverse strand, counting down.
TAATCCACCTCAAATCTGCTCTAAGTTGAGTTTAAGGGCTGAATATTTTTGCACCTAGAAGTGGGATGGCTTCATTGTTGAACTCCAGAGCTTTCTTTAACTTTTCTCTGTAGATATACGCTTTAAAAGTGGTCACTATCTTGGTTCAGGAAGCAAAAATTCCTGGACGTTCATTGGACACCAAATATGAATGGAAGGGCCTCAAATATCCTACATTTGAATCCTCCTCAAATCAAGTTTGCCATCTTGTTTCTACAACAAAACCTCATAATTAAGAGCCTGAAAGGCCCTCAAAAGTGCTACTGTCCACATATACAGTGACCCCAAACAAGGATCAAGCTCAAGGTTTAGAAACAGTGACCCCACAAGAATTTAATCACCAGCTCAAAGCCAGTTCGTTTCACAACTCATGCAGGAAGTTGTTATGCCACGTTCTGAGGATGGCCAAGCGATCGTTATCTGAAAAAGGAAGCTGGCTTTAAGCAATAGGTTCTAATCTTTCAGACGGAACATTGTCTTTTATCATAAATTTCAGCCCAGTCTTATGTCGAGGACATCAAATCACACCCTGCGGAACGCCTTCGGGGCCTAAGCATGGCGTCTGAGTTTTTAACCATGCAGAAAGAGCCAAGGCTAGTAGGCGCTGAAGGTGAAAATATGCAACCGTTAGATTTTCCGGTTGTTTACTCTAGCCTCACTTCACCTAGAGGCCGTGATGTGACACTTCATCTCACTTCTGAAGACTCCGAATGGCCATTTCCTCCAAGCAAAAGTTGAAAGCCAAATTCAGAGGTTCCTTATGTGGTTTAAAACTACTCAGACAGTACTGACTCTACAGCAAAGTTTGAGGTAGAGCTCGAGTGAATCTATCTACAGAAGTAGCAGCTTCATAAACCTACTTAAGCAGTGAGACTTTTAGCGTCTGTCAGCACAGGAACTGAAGATTCAGGCTCTGTTCTAGGGGTCAGTTCAATCCAAAATGAAACCACTAAACACCAAAGTCAGTTGTGACCAATCACGAAGCAGCACAGGGACAACATACTATAATACTACCCCCAGAGAAGAAGTAAACCCTAATGTTCAAAGTAATTGACTGGATTGAGTGATTCTTGCTTAAATATATTGAAAGGTTGCACTCAATTTAATAATACAATTATCTTTAACAATTTCCAATCTTCAACAAGTTTTTTGTGAAAGTGTAAAGTTTTGATTTAGTCCTGTTTGTGTTTTTAAGTAAAAATAGCCGTATATGGTCGATGTAACTGAACTTAAATGCTATAGTTTTGTGTGGAATTATGACTGAAGTCACGCAGCTTTCAGCCGAGATTGCAGATGGTATGGGGTTGACTGCTTTTAGTGAATTTGGACAGGTTCGTGTGTTTATTTGAGTGCGAGAGGCGTTGGCACAACAGGTAGCATCATTATCACACAGCTCCAGAATCCTGGGGTCATGGGAGCCTTAAGGAGTTTGGTGTGTTCTCCCACAGTCCAAAAGCTGGTAAGTGGACTGGCTGTGTAAAAGTGTCCATGGGTGTGGGCGGGTTCCAAGGGCTACAGACAGTGAATTCATTTATGGTTAGGCTAGATTAGTTAATAGTAATTAATTATATTGGGTGCCAGAAATACCTATTGTTTCATTGTATCAAGCATTAAATGAAGTAGTAGACACTTAAAGTAAATGTGTAAGCATATTTCTGACATTTGAGTGTTTGACCTTAACAATATAAAGGCAACTGACCGCCTTAATTTTTTATTTGTTCTTCCAACTTATTTAGGTTTACAATGTAGGCATCAAATTTTACATATTTACATCAGGAGAAGTAAATATATAATGATCTGGAAGTAGAAAGTATGCTTTAATAAGTACTTGTATTACTATAATAATTATAATTATTATATATAAATAATATAAATAATTATAATATAAATATATAAATAATTATAATACTATAATTGTAACATTTTAATTACATATTAATATAGTATAATACACCTTTTGTCCTACATCTGTTCAATCACAACTCAGCCAAATTAATTGCCCTTTATTCACAGCGTTGAATCAGTTTATATGTAAAATTAAAAAAAAAAAAAAAAAAAACATTTTGCTCTACATGCACTACAAGATTCCCAGGCCCCCGAGACTCTCCTGAACTTCTAAAACTCAAAATGTAGGAACCTCTAGAGAAGGGAAACTCCAACAGGAGGGACAGGTTGGCCTTGCCCTTAAGCAAGGGAATGCCTTGAAGCCAATGGAACCTGAACACACAATCCATTTGCACACAGCATCTATTTGATCAAATTCTGTTTGTATCCTGCCTCTGCTGAGGAGATGATGGTCTTGGTTTGCCTTTTCTGGTTCCAAATGGCACATAACCTTTCTGTCTCTTAAAGGCAAGCCTTCCCTGCTCTTCGAGGCTGGACTGTAGCCTCGCCAACCATTCCCACATTTCAGAATTCCAAGTTTCAGGAGGTTTTCCAAGTCCAGGAATCTGGATTTGTGGCAGTAAAAGCAGACTGGTGGTACCCCTCTCTCACGAAAGGCCCTGACTTAAATCAACAAATCTGAAAATATTGTTGGGCTGAAATGTCTGCTCTCACTAATGTTCCTCTCATATTCCACCTTCATCTATATCACAGACATTCATGTGATGACCCATACACACTGGAAGGTTATTAATAAAATGTCTGCCCATGGGGTTAGGAACCTGCTGCAGTGAAAACAGCTGATACTTGAGCTTTATCCACCTCTTCTAATGGCATAAAATAAGATACAAATTGACCTACACTGGTGGTTGCCCGGACTTCTAAAATCAGCAATGTGCGCTAATCTGAGAGAATGAATTCATACTTTGTTGGAGATACAGTCTCACAAACAGTCCGTGAGTAAACCAAGCTATGACCCACATACACGTGGTGTTGATGATTTAAGGTGGAAGTGCAGCAACTGGTGACTAACCACTTTGAAGCTGCTGTTACAAAATGTCTGATATATTGGTGGGTTGCCAGTTTCTGCTTCACTTTCCCTAGTAATGGCCCAGAAAAATGCAATGAGCAGTATTTTACTGGCAGTTTTGACTTCAAAAGTCACAAACAATACAAGATTTAAAGAGCTGAACTCATGATATGGTACATTGCTCATCAGAGTGCTCTGTTTAAAAAACACATGTAATAACTACAGTTATTAACTCAAGTTGATGATAAACACATAATAATTACATGTAGTTATATAGTAATAACATTATTCATTTTACAATAGCATGTGTAAAAACTGAACTTGACACATAGGTACATTAACATAAGCTACAGTGAATACATCACCAGTAGTTACACTGTTGTTAGTTGTTAATTTGTAACTACACAGTTTTTACAGACAATTTGCAGCCTATTTGTATGTGTTCTAGCACAATGAGGCCTACAGGAGAGATAGTGAAAAAGAAGTAAACCTTGGTGCAACTGCTTATCTCTCTTTCCCTCTCTCTCTCTCTCTCTCTCTCTCTCTCTCTCTCTCTCTCTCTCTCTCTCTCTCTCTCTCTCTCCCCCCCCTCTCTCTCTCTCTGTCAGTGTTTAAGGATATCCTGTTTTAAAGCATGTACACACTTCTCTATTTTGAAGTTGCACAGTTCCTCTTGAGCCATTTTGATGCTTATGAAGTTCCCCATTTTACCACACAGTAATCTGAGCTCATGTGTTTATTAACCTTAACATTCCAGTAAACAGGTTCAATGGCCACTTTATTGGAAACCCCAAATCAGCAACTCAACAGAAGAGTTGTTGCCATTTTAACACATAGTCCAATACTTTATCACGAGTCTATAGTTCCAATTTACAGATGAGTAGTTAGCAACTCTGCTAATGCACAACGTATCAGCCAGGTCATTCAGCCTTGGTCGGTTTCAGAAACATGGGTGCTATTGCCCAAATAGTAGTGTTGTGGTGGAACATATTTAATACAGCTGTGACACTGACATGACAATGGGTGTGGTGCTAGTATGAGTCTTTCAGACACAGCAGTGTCTCTGGGGTTTTGTGACTGCTAGCTGTAGAGCCAAAAACTTTAAAATCCAGACAAAAGCAGCTCTGAGGTCAGAACTGACTTTTGATGAAGGTTTTGTGGATATCCAACACAAACTGGTTTTCACCAGGTGAGCTACAGTCTCTAACTGACTGGAAGGTATGTGTTCCCCATGCTAGCCATTTAAAAACTGGACACTAATCTTGAAGCGGAAACTTTTTTGGGTGGTTCCTCTTTGATTATTTGTCCTCCAGAATACATTTAGCTGTGGTCTCACTTGGTGAAAACTATTTATGACCTAGTTCTGACATAGCAACAAAAGTGTAATTAAAACTACCAGTCAAATGGTTGAATATAATTACTCTTTGTCATGAATTTGACCATGTCACTTCTTTGGAAATCAAATCACAGCTGACTTCCATTCTCACAGCCTGTTTCTGCAGGTGGTTGATCTGAAAAATGTTGTTCTGGGCCTGAAGACCTAACCAATGGCCAAGATCACTTGGTCGAATTTTATATTTTGTACATCTTGGGAGCCATAAGGCTAGATATATATTTTCATATCTATGTTCCAATATTTTGGGAATTATATATATATTGGGAAATTTTTCCCTTCATTCCCAAATGGCATGCATCTGTATAGGAATGTGTGTAGCTGAGAGTTATTGGATGTGTTTATAGTTGGACATGTATAAGAGAGGGAGAAGGATGTGATGTTAGGCTACAAGAACAAATTAGTGCAGATGCTAACGGGGAGATGGAGAGCTTGAGTTCAAGGATGAAAGCGAGATTGAGCAAAAGATGGCGTCCTTTCAAAAGACACTCTTCAAAAAGAGGTTCGCAGTTTCTTTCTGACAGAAACTGCCCTACTTCCTGTCTCAGCACTAGCAGGCGTCTTGCTGAGTCTCTGTCTCTATCTCTTTCTGTCTCTGTCCCTCTCTCTCTCTCTCTCTCTCTCTCTCTCTCTCTCTCGTGACAGGACTTCAAAGAGTCTCTGTAAAACTCCCAAACTCAAAAGGGTACCACCACCCATCACAACAGAGCCAGTCTCAGATAGTTTTGAGGAACTAATTGTATATTCGGGTAAAGTCGACCCCCCCCCCCATGGTCTGTGCTTCTGCGTCTAATTTGGGATGCGCTCACTGTGCTTTGGGAAGTTCTGGAGCGCTGTGGGTTTACAGAGTGAAAAAGTCCTGCACGAGCTTTGGAGAGATCATTTATTCAGACTCAGAAGTTGGCACAGTGGGTAAAATGCAAATGAAAACATAGCAGTGATTTTTAAATGAAATTCAATCTGTTTTTAAACGGAAAAACACACAGAAACAACGTAGAATTTGAATCCACACCAACATTAAATTTAATAACACTGGAGTGATTTGGGAAGGGAGGGGTTAAAAAACAACACATTCACAAACAGGATATACTTAATACTCACTGTGATAATATTGTTTGTTTTTATATTAACATTGTGTTTATGACCAAATAAACCTCAGATAAACAGCTTTTTAAATCTCATTTTCTCAGGTGACTACACCTTTGAACAGAGCTGTACATATCCTCAGGTCTTCCGGCGCCAACTGGCCCACGCTCCCCTCGTCTGATTGGTTACATCAAGAACCGTGACGTGTGGTGATCAGAGCTCACGTTACTCAACTTAATTGTTGGGATTTGTGGCAGAATCTTCCCAATTTCTTGCTGAAACACAAACAACATCCCTGTCCTGCCGTAGGATCCAGGCGGTTTTGAGCAGAATCCGCCTCTGAAACCGATAAACACACACCTGTACAGACTCTCTTTAAATGTGTCACAGGTGTGACGTGGGACCAGTGAATATTTACCAACAATAAACGATGTATAAGGAATAAAAACTATACTACTACTATTATATCTTTCACAATTAAACAGAGAGTGTTAATCTGCGCTGTGGGGACTTCGTCGCGTCCCCACACTGTCTTGACTCAGCAGGAGTCGAGGTTCTTATTAAAAGGTGATGGATTATGTTGGTGCTGTTTGGGCCTGAATTGCTCCTGGCTTTAAATCCAATTCCCTTCGTCTCTGCAGTTATTTCCAAAGCACTTGATTAAAGCTGGGATGACTTATGTTTGTGTGTGTGTGTATTTGGAGGAGCAGCCTCCTTTTTTCCAACCTGCTGAAGAACCCAGCCCTAAAGTCAAGTGAGCACAAGTCTGTCAGCTTAATTTATGTTAGTGTGTGTGTGTGTGTGTTTGAGATGGTAAGAACTGATAGAGCTCCAGTTGCAGAACATGTGTAGCCTGAGGAGACATTTTTAATGATACACTTACACACGTGTTGTGTGTGTGTGTGTGTGTGTGTGTTTGTGTGTGTGTGTGTGTGTATTTGTTTCGACACTCACTCTCCATTCTCTCAAACTCACTATCCATACAGGAGCACTTTGTAGTTCTACAATTAGTCCATCTGTTGCTCTGCATACTTCCATATCCCCGTTTCACCCTGCTCCTCAATAGTCAGGACCCCCACTGGACCACCACAGAGTGATTTGGGCGGTGGATCATTCTCAGTGCTGCAGCGACACTGACGTAATGGTGGTGTGTTAGTGTGTGATGTGCTGGAGTGGATCAGACACAGCAGCTTCTGCTGGAGCTTTTAGAGCCCTCAGTGTCACTGCTGGACTGAGAATAGGTCCCCAACCAAAAATATCCAGCCGACAGTGTCACTGATGAAGGACTAGAGGACGACGCACACTGTGCAGCGACAGATGAGCTACTGTCTCTGACTCTACATCTACAAGGTGGACCAACGAGGGAGGAGTGTCTCACAGAGTGGACAGAGAGTGGACATAGTTTGAGACATATAATCATAACATATGACAAGCCCACATCTACACAAGTTATACAAATAGAGTGTGTGTGTGTGTGTGTGTGTGTGTGTGTGTGTGTGTGTGTGTGTGTGTGTGTGTGTGTGTGTGTGTGTGTTAGTTTGTGGAGCAGTACATTTTTCTACTTTCAACATCTTGGTGCATGCAGCAGCATGCTTTACTCTTTGAGCCCCATTTCTCAATATCTCTCTCTCTCTCTCTCTCTCTCTCTCTCTCTCTCTCTCTCTCTCTCTCTCTCTCTCTCTCTCTCTCTCTCACACACACACACACACACACACACACACACACACACACACGCACACACACACACACACACACACGGATGGCCAAACCCCTCACACTGCTGCCTGTCAAGACAACACTGTAAACAGATTCACACATGTTCTGCTCAGGAATGTGTGTGTGTTTGTGTGTGTTTTCTCTGGTGCAGTGAGGAAGATGACAGCTGTTGCTAAGTGTTATAACACCAGCATTTCAAATGCTCATATTCTATCTATCTATCCATCTCTCTCTCTCTCTCTCTCTCTCTCTCTCTCTCTCTCTCTCTCTCTCTCTCTCTCTTGATCTCTATCTCTCTCTCTATCTCTCTCTCTCTCTCGATCTCTATCTCTCTCTCTATCTCTCTCTCTCTGTCTCTCCCTCTCACTCTCTCTCTCTCTCTCTCTCACATATTGTTAGAGACATTATATATGCCTTTGTTCATTTCTGGTCTTTTAAACCTGTTGTTTTGTTCTGTGTTGTGTGTGTGTGTGTGTGTGTGTATTACAGAGCTGTGGGTAAAACATGTTTACTGATCAGTTACACCACCAACGCCTTCCCTGGAGAATACATCCCCACAGTGTGAGTACTGCCTCACCCTCTCACTCTCTACATCACTGCCTCATCCTGTCACTTCCTTATGCTCTCACACCATGCCCCACTGCCTCACCCTCTCACTCTCTACATCACTGCCTCACCCTCTCACTCTCTACATCACTGCCTCATCCTCTCACTCTCTACATCACTGCCTCATCCTGTCACTTCCTCATGATATCATACCATGCCCCACTGCCTCATCCTCTCACTCTCTACATCACTGCCTCATCCTGTCACTTCCTCATGATATCATACCATGCCCCACTGCCTCATCCTCTCACTCTCTACATCACTGCCTCATTCTGTCACTTCCTTATGCTCTCACACCTTGCCTCATTGCCTCACCCTCTCACTCTCTACATCACTGCCTCATCCTGTCACTTCCTCATGCTCTCACACCCTGCCTCACTACTTCACCCTCTCAATCTCTACATCACTGCCTCATCCTGTCACTTCCTTATGCTCTCACACCCTGCCTCATTGCCTCACCCTCTCACTCTCTACATTACTGCCTCATCCTGTCACTTCCTTATGCTCTCACATCTTGCCTCATTGCCTCACCCTCTCACTCTCTACATCACTGCCTCATCCTGTCACTTCCTCATGCTCTCACACCCTGCCTCATTGCCTCACCCTCTCACTCTCTACATCACTGCCTCATCCTGTCACTTCCTTATGCTCTCACACCCTGCCTCATTGCCTCACCCTCTCACTCTCTACATCACTGCCTCATCCTGTCACTTCCTTATGCTCTCACACCCTGCCTCATTGCCTCACCCTCTCACTCTCTACATCACTGCCTCATCCTGTCACTTCCTCATGCTCTCACACCCTGCCTCACTACTTCACCCTCTCAATCTCTACATCACTGCCTCATCCTGTCACTTCCTTATGCTCTCACACCCTGCCTCATTGCCTCACCCTCTCACTCTCTACATCACTGCCTCATCCTGTCACTTCCTTATGCTCTTACATCTTGCCTCATTGCCTCACCCTCTCACTCTCTACATCACTGCCTCATCCTGTCACTTCCTCATGCTCTCACACCCTGCCTCACTACTTCACCCTCTCACTCTCTTCATCACTGCCTCATCCTGTCACTCTCTACATCACTGTCACTTCCTCATGTGCTCAGACCCTGTCTCACTGCCTCACCCTCTCACTCTCTACATCACTTCCTCACCCTGTCACTTCCTCATGCTCTCACACCTTGCCTCACTGCCTCACCTTCTCACACTTCACCTCACTGTCTCATCCTCTCATGTCCTCATGCTCTCACACCCTGCCTCACACCCTCTCACTTACACACTCAAACACTCCCTAATTTCCTCACCCTCTCAAAATTTACAATCTCACAATCTCAATGCCTCACTCTCTAACGTCCTCACAGTCTCACACAAACTCACCTAACCCTAACCCTCTAACCATCTCCCTCACTGCCTCACCCTCCGATATCCCCACAATCACACACACTCACTGCCTCACCCATTCACTTCTTCACACTCATACACACTCACGCGCCCTCACCCTCTCAATTCCCCAAACCCTCACACACTCCCTCACTGCATCACCCTTTCACTTCTTCACACTCTCTCAATTCCTCATGCTATCACTTCTTCATGCTCTCACACAGTCCCTCACCTTCTAACTTTCTCACACTCTCAGACACTCCCTCAGTACGCTCTCCCTCGCTGCCTTTTCCTCTCACAGTCTCACTTACAGATTCATATTCTCACACTCTCCTTCGCTGACTCATCTCCTGACTTCTTCACACTCACACTTGCACTCTCACGTGTGTGTGGTCTGTGTCGTCTCTCAGGTTCGACAACTACTCGGCCAATGTGATGGTGGACAGCAAACCTGTCAACCTGGGGCTCTGGGATACAGCCGGACAGGAGGATTATGACAGGCTCCGCCCACTGTCCTACCCACAGACGGTATACACACACTCTCACACACACTCATATATCAGCCTGGACATTCTGATGTAATGACGCTAAGGAAATTCATCTAAAACCAGCTGTGTGTGTGTGTGTGTGTGTGTGTGTTTTCAGGACGTGTTCCTCATCTGTTTCTCTCTGGTGAGCCCTGCATCGTTTGAGAACGTCAGAGCCAAGGTCAGTGCTCAAAGTCCAGTCGTGTTATCAGTGTGGTCCTATATGTCAGTGGTACCCATTGAGGCTTATATACCTCCAGGGACGACCTACAGGACTCCCCTAAGGCCTTATCAGCTGTTTCCCTGATGCACAAACACACAACCTAGGAATTATTCATCATTCCTCCTCATACCGCCCATTTTTTCTCTGAAACAGAAATCATTTTCACTTTGTCTGTTGTTATTGTCCACATACAAACTCAAATGTTTAGGAAAAGACCATGCAGTGTGTCCACTGGACACTAGATGCCACTGTGTACACAACATAAGCACTGTCCACCAGTCTTTCAGGCATTTATGGACTCATAAGTCTCAGTTGGATTCAATATGAATTGCATGACCATCAGCACAGTCTGACACATGAATGAGTAAGTAACCTGGGCTGTGCCCCAGTTGTGAACTACACACTAATACTATACAATTTCATACTGCGTACTAACATTAATAACGTGAGTTGGCTGACTAGTACACAAAATGCTAACATACCACACTGTCTTTACTAACAGGACATGACGAACTGTTGCTATGACAACGCACGTCATAAAAGATTCAGCTGCAATGCTGTCTGCCATTTTGTTCAAAAGCTAAACCTTAATTTCTCCCTCCACACGGCGTAGTGCACAGTGTAGGTCATAAAATAACAGTTGCTGCATTGAAATAATGCACACATCCCTCTGTTTAACACTCTGTCTCTGAGTGCATTGTCTGTTTGCAGTAATATCAGTTTTATAATCTGTAGAGTACACTATGTAGGGAATAGGGCAGTACATTTCCCAGACATTATAGATTTTTTATTGTACTCAACTTTGACCTTTGTAAATATACTACGTACTACATACTCTAGTTAAAATTAGTATTGTGTGCATAATTGGGAAGCAGCTAAGGTTTTAGTGCCAGGAGAGTGAACTGCATAGTTGTTCATGTCCAGTCATGTGCAGCTTTATCTAAACATCTATAAATTGCTATAAATATGCAAAAGGGCTGTGTCCCATTTGTTACTGAGCTGCCTTATTAGCCACCATCTACACAGGCAGCCATCGGAATAGTCAGCATTCCACCCCACACCCAGCAATGATGTCACCATCTGCCCTCACCTCACGTGACTGGTGTTTACTCCCCTCAACACACATGTATGGAGAGGAATTTGGACATGTTGCAGGATGCTAAGATTAGTAAAAGACAGCCTGTACTTGTCCTCTAAACAGGGGGGGAATGAACAAATGTAAACACTTTTAACCTTTTTCAAAATAAAAGTCTCCCTGCGCTCCCTCAGCAGCCAAGGGAGTGTCCAATGCTCCCTAAAATTATGATAATAAATTATAATACATTTCCTTAGTAGGCAGCATGTTTAAGTTATTTTAAAATTAGGACAATGTTTTAGACGTAAAAATAAGTTTAAAGCATTCAGCATTCTCCAGCTCTCTTTTCATTTTACGGTAAAGTATGGTTAAATGCATAGTATTAAAAAATTATATTTTGCAACGTGCATCGATTTGTTCTGTTCTTGGGGACAGTACTGTATCCAAAATTGCATGTGAGTTTTGATTTAGATGATGTTATTTTGGTGATTTTTATTGTTAGCGATCAAGAGAAAAAGCAAATTAATACACGTTTTTGTTTTTGTTTTTTTTTATTTACTAAATGCCATTGTCATTTTTTGAATTTTGAAATAATTAGAAATATATTTTTCACCAAAATGCCTTAAAACATATTTGTACACATAATACTTTTAGATAGTTTAGATAATTATAAATTATGTCTATTTACAGCACTCCCACGGAAATGGGACACACCCTAAATACCCAAAAACCAAGAAGTATTTATACATTTGTTCATCTGATATTTCTTCTGAAAGGAAGGGTATTAATAGATTTTTTCCTGCTGTTGTTCAAAAAAGGCTTTACTCTCAAGGTAGAAACATTGCTGTGAGGCTTTGATGGCAACTACTTAAGCCGTAGTGAGTCTGGTATTGATGTTGCCTTGTGTGTAAATGGACAAATAGAATTTTTTTTCCAAAATGACTCAAATTAAAAACATTTCACATTTCATATTTATTCATTTACATTTATATTTTTATTTTCCTTTCCCTGATTACATCACATTTTCCTTCACCAGTTTAGACATGGGCTTACTTTTCCTCAATGTGTCACGTTAGGAAGTCCACTGTGCTGCTGCGTACGATCAATGTTTGGTCAGCTGCTGTCTGAAGTTTATTTCAGCAAAGTTTGTAAAAACCCAAGTTGAGTCTTATGCCAAAATCAAACAGACAGAGAGTCTGAGGTCACTCCTCTCTCTGTGAGAGCTGGACATGTCTTTGGACAGCGAAAAGCACAGTGGGAACAAAAGAGGGAATAAAATATCAACGTTCTGACACATCCACATATAGACGTCTCAGAATGAGCGCTCCGTCCGGGGACTTGCGGTGCATTTTGAAAAGAGCTTCAAAGACCTGACACAGCTCAGTGAGAGGAGAATACTAGAGAGAGACAGTCGACATGTCCATGCTATGTGTCCAAATACTTGTAGATACCCCTTATAAAGAGTGAATTCAGCTATAGGGCTGTGGACATAGACGTTCCATTGTGTAAAGCATAAAATGAAATGTGTCTCTCTGGAGCAGCTGTATATAAAGCTGAAGTCGGAAGCACTGCCCACCCTCACAGTACTGGACTTTGGAGCAGCAGAGCTATGTGCCACTAGTGTCCAGTTGCTGGTTATTTGATGCTGTATTTGTGATGTCACAAAAAAAAATATGCAAACACCCCTTGTATTATGTCTTTGAACCTTCAGTCTCAATGCTCAATGCCTCGACTGGGTATTAAGCCCACCAAAATGTAGCTGTGGAACAGTGTCATCAGGAGCAATAGAGGACCAATCAATTCCATTCAGTGTATTTGTGTGAATATAGTGCCATCAAATCCTAACAAGGTGGCGCAGCAGGTAGTGTCACAGTCACACAGCTCCTGATGACACTGTTCCACAGCCTGGACCTGGAGGTTGTGGGTTCGATTCCCGCAACGGGTGACTGTCTGTGAGGAGTGTGGTGTGTTCTCTCTGTATCTGCGTGGGTTTCCTCGGGGTGCTCCGGTTTCCTCCCACAATCCAAAAACACACGTTGGTAGGTGGATTGGCGACTCAAAAGTGTCCGTAGGTGTGAGTGTGTGAGTGTGTGATATATATATATATATATATATATATATAAATCTAGAGGGAGGTCTTGGTGTCAAGCAAAATAAATCCTATAAATAGATATATATAAATATATATATGATCTATGGGTTCAATTCCCGCTCCGGGTGACTGTCTGTGAGGAGTTGCGCCCAATGATTCCAGGTAGGCTCTGGACCCACCGCGACCCTGAATTGGATAAGGGTTACAGATAATGAATGAATGAATATATATATATATATATATATATATATATATATATATATATATATATATTCACTCTGCAGATTGCAGCTGCTCTTACTCACGCGCGAAACTAAACTACAATCCGGCATGCCAAGTGAATATATATACATTCATTCATTATCTGTAACCCTTATCCAATTCAGGGTCGCGGTGGGTCCAGAGCCTACCTGGAATCATTGGGCGCAACTCCTCACAGACAGTCACCCGGAGCGGGAATCGAACCCACTACCTCAAGGTCCCTGGAGCTGTGTGACACTACCTACCTGTTCAGCATGCCATTGTGTGGTTTTTTAGTAGCATAGGCATGTTTCAGCCATGATATCAGGTTGCAATGATTCCAGGTAGGCTCTGGACCCACCGCGACCCTGAACTGGATAAGTGCTTACAGATAAAGAATAAATGAATGAAATCCTACCAAGAAGAGACTTACTGCAGCAAAGAGGGACACACTCCCTATACCACTATCTAGCATGTAGTTACACATGTCCACCAGAGAGGTCTCCAAATCCCCAAGAAGTTCTACCACAGCAGCTTTAATTGCACACAGACGAGGGATCTCTGCCCCCTCTGCCCTGCAGAGCTTCCTTCATCTCCTTAAATAGATTTTTAATTTGTCTCCTCAACCTGGAGCAATCTATCATGTCGACAATTTGCATATGGCCAGGGTTGCCATGGTGACTGCTGGGGGAATATAGCATAGATAACAAAAACAGAAGAAGAGGGGATGGAAAGGAAGGGAGAGGAATCATTAGTAAAAGATTTGGATTTAATAAGGAATCAAAAGCCTTGTACAGGACTTGTTTATTCAGACGCTGGGGTTTTAAAAGAGATTCATTGGAGAGGATTAAAGCTGGAGCGCTTTTCGCTATCATCTACATCAGCAACAATTCACCTCCCACTCTCCATCTTTCTCTCTCTCTCTCTCTCTCTCTCTCTCTCTCTCTCTCTCTCCATCGCTCCTCATGGCTCTGAAACACGTGTGGCCTTGAGAAGATCTGAAGCCTTTTTTTGCTCTCGACCTTCCTTTTCAGGAGTTGTCTTTAACTTTTAAAGGTGCAATCTGTTGTTTTTATCATCTTCAAGTGGCAAACAATGTTTATATGCTTTAGTTTGCATATGCAGCTCATATGAGAGGATGAATCAAATTGCTCTGTTGCTTCTAAATGTCTTCTGACCTCATTACGTTTGGAGCAAGTGCATGATGCTAGAAAGCAAAACAAATCACCACATCAAAGTTCAAGTTCGAGAAGTTTATTGTCATTTCAGCAGTATACAGTGTTTACAGTACACAGTGAAACGAAATAGCGTTCCTCCAGGACCAAGGTGCTACATAAAACAATACACAACATTAAAGTGCAACTAGTGCAAACATAAAACAGTGCATCAAAGCAACACTAGGTAATATTTCTACCTTAAAATGACAGCTTCAAAATCATTGTAATGCTTCACTGACCTGTAATAGGGAGAATAGAGCCTCTGTTGTTGCTGCACTGGGCTCAGCCATTCAGAAACTGCACTATGTAAATTTTGGAGGAGGGTAACAATAATTGAGGCAGAAAGTTGCAATAAAACATTATCCTCCAATAATCTATTCCATTCCAGATTATTTACCCTGGACATAGGGGGAAAAGTCTGAGATAATAATTGTGGTGGTAGTCTCTTACACGTAAAACATAACAGGTGAAAAAACACGATTACTGAAACTTGTATATGAATGTATGAATATATCACACAGATTCAGTCACAAGAGCAAAGAAACACACTGGAATCTAAAGAAATAACTGTTTTCTATTAGATCCTATGATGAAAATGCTAATATGGCTAACAGTGGATAATGGTCTTACATTATGCAACACTCTGGGATCCTTTACCCCCAGATGCCAAGAGATAGTGTAGCTCTGCAGATAGACCCTTTTTGATAGAGTTGGAATCTCGTCCCATTAGTTGTGTAAACAGCACATTACGGCGCTGAAAAAGTGAACACAGATATCAGCGCAATGAAGATGTCGCATCACGTTTTAATGAATTCCTTTGAAGTCCGTTGTTAATGGGCCTTAAAGGAGGAAAGGTGCTTTTATAACTAAGATCTCCTGCCCACGTTTGCCTCTTCCATCAGACCTCG
Source organism: Hoplias malabaricus (assembly GCF_029633855.1). NCBI lineage: Eukaryota > Metazoa > Chordata > Actinopteri > Characiformes > Erythrinidae > Hoplias > Hoplias malabaricus. The sequence continues at coordinate 376,613 of NC_089812.1, read as the reverse complement.
GAGATTCCAAAGTCCTTTATGCCATGCAACCTGTCCAAGGTTTTTCAGGAGCTGTTTGTCGTAGAAAACAGCGAGGAATAAGACGTTATAGAACAAGGACACATTCCAGTACAGGCCTTGAGCATCCTTCATCCACAAAAAGCTCTTTATCTTCTGTGCATACAGCCGAAAAATTATATCTGCTTAAGAGAAATTCCCTTAAATCCATTAATATCTAATATTTCTCACCCATTGTTTGTTGTCAAGGTATAATCCATATTATTATTAATCAGACAGCAGACCTTTTATTCTCACATGAGTCATGTTTAACAGGAAATATTTCAATATAGTTAGTAAAACACAAAGATTGCACCTTTAAAAAGATCATTTTATTTACAGTGTGGCATTGTACATTTGCTCCCAGCTAATGGCTAATGGATAGAGGTCAGAATGCGGTTCTGAATAAACGTCTAGCTCAGAGCTTTTCTCTCTTGTCTCAAAGAAGAACCCTATTTAGGATCCAATGATGGACAATGTAGTGATTCTTAGAAAACTCAGAAAATGAGAAAGGTTTGACTCCTTGACCCACACCGACACTTTATTTTTAGATGATTATAGATTCGTCTCAGCTTAAACCACTTTTAGAGCTCAGATTATTTTTTTGTTTGCTGTCTGTGGATGAGCTTTGACCTCTGCTTTTACTTCACTGTGAGAAACACTCAGTGCTACATTGAAATCCACTTATTCCTGTAATCTTTTCATGTATCAGAGTACCTCCTGACTATCGAGGAGTGCTTCTTTAACCTGGGACACAAGAGACCACAAAAGGGCCTAGGCTTGAAAGAATGTGATGGCTTTTAAATCTATTTTAAAGCAATAGTAGGTAGTATTTTTGCCTTAGATTTACAGTATCAAAATTATATTGTATAATAAGTAATAGGGAGCATAGTGCCTCTATTGTTGCTATCCCAGGTTCAGCACTGCAGAAACTGCACTATGTAGGAGTGTTGGAAACAGGTAAATGGAGAAGGAGATTCAGTGTATATAATGCTTAATGTATTGTTCCTCACTCTCTCGCACCTCCTAGTGGTTACTCAGTGTATATCAAGGGCTTAACCCATTGTTTCCATCTCTCATGCACCTAGTGGATACTTAGTGTATATCCATGTTTTAATCAATCGTCTTATGCTCTCTTGCACCTCCTAGTGGTACCCAGAGGTAAGACACCACTGTCCCTCCACTCCCATCATCCTGGTCGGTACAAAGCTGGATCTGAGGGATGAGAAGGAGACCATCGAGAAGCTGAAGGAGAAGAAACTGGCTCCAATCACCTACCCACAAGGCCTTGCCCTGGCTAAAGAGATAGGTGAGGCAAGAAGCATGGACTTAAGCAGCACTGCTGTGTCTGAACCACTCGTGCCAGTGCAACACACTATAAAACATCACAACCACCACCACGACAAGGTCACAGTTACTTTGAGAATGACCCACCAGCCAAATAATACCTGCAGAGAATATTTCCTATATTTCCAAATACATTCAGACGCCATCATCAAGTTCCCCATCCATTTCCTCCCATTATGATAATCCATTGTTATTTCATGGGAGGGTGATGGATTTGTGCAATCAGTCTTGCGTTTTTCCTCCTGCATTAAAAGAATGAGTGGCTGTTATGGATTACATGGATGGATTTTTATTTTTTTTTTGCTGTCAGTGTGATTTATATGGCGGTGATTGTGAGAACTCATAGCCAATCATACACTCACATATCACAGATTATTCCTAACTTCTCTTTCTCACACACACACACAGCACTGTCCTATCTATATTCCATGAGAAAAAAAAGGCATCCCATTGTATAATCAGTCTACAGCATGAAAGCTGCTCTTCTCTATTCAGGAGTTTGCTGCAGAAACACTTTCCCCTCGTTTGCACGGTAAAAAAAAAATCTGTATTTTTGTTTTTTACGTCATATTTACCGTTTTTTACTGTAATTTGCTGGAAACTGTAGCTCCCAGATATTTTGCCGTTTTTTACGAGTTTTGTTTTACAGTGTGGGAAGGGTTTAAATGATGTTGGAACATTGTTGTGAGGATCTAATGGCTTAAATGCTAATAAGGTCTAGTTCTGATGATCACAAACAGCACTCCAGCTCATCCCAAAGATATTGAACAGAGCTCAATCACTCCAGAGAACACAGTTCCAGTGCTGAGAGGGTTTATACCCCTCTATCCAACACTTGGCACTGAGCCTGGAGAGGAAAGTATGTTTTAGGAGTGATTGCGGTCCATCTTTTAAGGCAGATTGTAGTTTGTGATCTCATACTTATCATGCGACAGCAGCACCTGATCTCATTAATGTTTAAGTGGCTGCCATCAAATCCTCACAGGAATGTTCCAACATTGGGGCTAAAGCCTTCCTAGAGGAGTAGAAGCTGTCGCTACCTCAAAGAGAGTCACACACTCCTTATAGTGTATCCTAGAGGAGCCATCTTCAAATGTGTGTGTGTGTATCTGCAGATGCTGTGAAGTATCTGGAGTGTTCAGCCCTCACTCAGCGAGGCCTGAAGACAGTTTTTGATGAAGCCATCCGTGCCGTACTCTGCCCACAGCCCACCAAAGTCAAGAAGAAGGGCTGCATCCTGCTCTGAGGACAGAGGGTGAGAAACTCATTGAACCCTGAAGTGACAGGTCACTCCTGGCACCCAGGAACTGTCCCTTGGGGCTTGCTCTGGGCATTAATGATGTCACTAGACTTGTACTATGTACGTTTGTGGAGGTTTTCTTGAAATTCTGGCAACCCAGTTTTAAAAAAAGTAAATCAGGCCTAAGACTTCCCCTAAGCCTAACCCTAAACTTAACCATAAACATAAAGCTAAACCCAAACCTAAACCTAACCTTAAACTTGGCTCAAAATTTAACTCAGAGCTCCAAAAGAGTTGAAATGGCTGTGTTTTGTGCTTGTGTAGTGCTAAAACTTAACCACTTAGTAAAGCTTATTACATTCATTAAAACTTCTTACTGTCTTAAGTGTCATGAACTATGTATCTTCAAGTGTCACCAGTGTTATTTAACCTTAAACTTAACTGTAAACCTAACTACTTAGAAACTGCTGTGTGTTGGGTTTTTGTTAAAAAGCTATCGCTAAAAGTATAGCATGCTATGTCTGTTAGCGCGCTAGCTCTTCTTCGTGTTCATAATAGGGAATCTGAGTGTATTTAGTGAAACAGTGCCACCCATGGGTGTAGTGAATATAAAATATATTCTAATCACAACCAATCACAACCTACAAATGTTAAAAATATCTGGAGTTCTTAATTGTAAATTATGTGCTGATTATTTGGAGATCTACTGTTAGCAACAGTAACACTTGGAATTATGTTCTCTCTCTCTCTCTCTCTCTCTCTCTCTCTCTCTCTCTCTCAGATTCCCAGTCATGGACAAGATCCAGCTAGAACCATTACAGTCACATTTTTGCTCCTGATTTAATTCTAATACAAAGAAACTATGACATTGTTTTTGTTTATTCTTTATAGACTTTGGTATATTTTTATGGCATATCATTCAGAAAATGGAAAGATGGTAATGTGATTGAAAGAGTACATATGTGATATACAATATAAAGAAAATATTTAAAGTGTATTGTTGTTTATTGAGCAGTAGGTGTAGCTCAGTTCTGTGTGGAGTTAAAGGAGAATTTTTTTTTTAATTCTTAAAGTGTGAGTTCAGACATGCTCAGTCCTGCATGAGGCCTGTTAAAGGGGAGATCTACGATTGTGGGGAAACACTGTTCTCTCTGGTTTGTTTACGTTTAGAAGTCTGTTTGAGGTGAAAAAATGACTGTTGTTTGTACACAGCTGAAGTTTAAATTGTCTGTATGTAGATATTCACTGTTTGAATTGTCTCTCAAGTTTGGAGACATTCCACCTTAAGTGGTCTCTGTTGTTTAAAAAAACTTCAGATGCCTTTTTTACAGACACTGGGGCTCCATAACTGGGGCACATTAGAAAGGGTTCAAGAAAACAAACTGGAGAGCAGCAAATGGTGAGGGCAAAAACCCTCATAATTTTATAAACAGTGTTTTTTTTTTAATTAAAATCATGAACATCGCCTTTAAGGGTCTTCTGTCTTCCAGTTTTGGAATTTTACAGGATTTTGATGATAAATTTGATAGGACTCTGCCGATGTAGGTGGACACTGTGAGATGGTGGAGTCATATTAATGTAACTCATGTTCTCAGTGTGGAAATAAACACCTTTACAAACAACACGTTCATCACACGCTGTGGTTCTTTCTTGATGGTGGGGCACTACATGATCAAGACCTTCTGACACATGGTCATTCATTGTGTAAAAATGTATTTCCAGGGAAAGTGGCACCCTCTACTGGCCAACATTCCATGAATAATATTTACATTTTGACCAGGGATTAAAAAAAACAAGGGTGTTCATTTGACTTTCTGCGAGCCTTAGAGGACCGCCGCATCATCATCACCTCTCTCAGTGTCACTCTTTCCATCATGTAACAGTCCCACTGAGCCAGGGCTGCACCACGTGGCTAAGCTATCATCCCACCTTTCATCACCTCCAAGACGAACAGATGATCAGAAGGAAAAGAACAGATCTGTAGCTCAGGGCGATTGAGGCGAAGGTTTGTTTCATGTGGAATGGCAGATATTTCACTGAATATTAACAGCACATAAAAGATGGACACACACACACACACGCACTCTATGCCCATAACACCTAAGAGCCAACAGAGTGACGTGACAACCCACCCAACATAGACTTCAATAGAGCCATCCTAAACTAACATCAAAGAGCTGCCATTTACCATCAGTTTTCCTGCGGCACCCTCCCTCAGTCGAATGGAGAGCATGGTTATGATGGCCTTCACTTTCACACCACCACGGGGTATTATCATTTTCTCAATGTCGCCATGATTTATCACTCAGAGTAGCACTTTCTGCTGAAATCCCAGTTCCTCCAGACTGTAGCTCAAAGCACACCAGATGGTAACAGCTAACGCAGTGATACAGACAGGAAATGTGGGTCTGTAGAAATGCATTGCTTCGATACAGCAGCTACACAAGGGCATAAAGTGACTATGCACAATGCCAAGCGTGATCTGGGACACATCCATTACCCTGTTGCATGTTCACTGGTCATGGGCAGGTAAGATTTTGCTGGTGGGTAATTTAATCATCGATGTTGTGGTGTGTTAGGGTTGTGTTGGCAAGATTGGATCAGACACAGCAGTGTTGCTGGAGTTTCTAAAGCCATCAGGGGTTACTGCTGGTCTGAGCAATGTTCATTCAGACAGTCACCCGGAGGAAACCCACACAGACACAGGGAGAACACACCACATTCCTCATAGACAGTCACCCGGAGGAAACCCACGCAGACACAGGGAGAACACACCACACTCCTCACAGACAGTCACCCGGAGGAAACCCACACAGACACAGGGAGAACACACCACACTCCTCACAGACAGTCACCTGGAGGAAACCCACGCAGACACAGAGAGAACACACCACACTCCTCACAGACAGTCACCCAGAGGAAACCCACACAGACACAGGGAGAACACACCACACTCCTCACAGACAGTCACCCGGAGGAAACCCACGCAGACACAGAGAGAACACACCACACTCCTCACAGACAGTCACCCGGAGGAAACCCACGCAGACACAGAGAGAACACACCACACTCCTCACAGACAGTCACCCGGAGGAAACCCACGCAGACACAGGGAGAACACACCACACTCCTCACAGACAGTCACCCGGAGGAAACCCACACAGACACAGGGAGAACACACCACACTCCTCACAGACAGTCACCTGGAGGAAACCCACGCAGACACAGGGAGAACACACCACACTCCTCACAGACAGTCACCCGGAGGAAACCCACACAGACACAGGGAGAACACACCACACTCCTCACAGACAGTCACCTGGAGGAAACCCACACAGACACAGGGAGAACACACCACACTCCTCACAGACAGTCACCTGGAGGAAACCCACGCAGACACAGGGAGAACACACCACACTCCTCACAGACAGTCACCCGGAGGAAACCCACACAGACACAGGGAGAACACACCACACTCCTCACAGACAGTCACCCGGAGGAAACCCATGCAGACACAGGGAGAACACACCACACTCCTCACAGACAGTCACTCGGAGAAAACCCACGCAGACACAGGGAGAACACACCACACTCCTCACAGACAGTCACCCGGAGGAAACCCACGCAGACACAGAGAGAACACACCACACTCCTCACAGTCAGTCACCCGGAGGAAACCCACGCAGACACAGAGAGAACACACCACACTCCTCACAGTCAGTCACCCGGAGGAAACCCACACAGACACAGGGAGAACACACCACACTCCTCACAGACAGTCACCCGGAGGAAACCCACACAGACACAGGGAGAACACACCACACTCCTCACAGACAGTCACCCGGAGCAGGAATCAAACCCACAACCTCCAGGTCCCTGGAACTGTGTGAGTGCGACACTAATCTGCTGCACCACTGTGATGTCCACTGAACAATGTCCACTAACAAAAAAAAAAAAAAATAATAATAATAATAATAATACCGTGTTTCCCCGATAGTAAGACACCCCCGATAGTAAGACGCAGTGTGGGTTTTAGGGGGGTCGGCTAATGTAAGACGTACCCCGAAAGTAAGACATAGTAAACTGTACGTTGGAAAAATATAAGCCATAGTACCGGTACCTTTTGCTGCATTAACTGCGGGATGCGGACGGATCTGGAGCGGAATGAGCGGAGGGATGTGGAGGCCGAGGGAGCAGCAGTAATGTTGTCCGTGGTCCAACACGCAGCCTCAGTGCCCTCACGTGCAGCCGCTGGTGGCCACTCTGATTGGCATGGCCATGGTTGTCATGGAATAAATCTGTTTTATCTTCCAGTATAACATATTCAAACTGTTCGTTCTTACCGTTTTTCATTGTTTTACATGTTATACATGGAAATACAGTCATGATACGGTTGTAACAAGACATTCTTGGCACTTGCTTTTATAAAACTGTTTTATGGTGAATGCAATACTGTTCAGGTTGTTAATAAATGTTAATTTTATGGTTAAAACAAAAATCGACATTTTTTACCAATATAAGACATACCCCGAAAGTAAGACATAGTGGGACTTTCGGGGGTAAAAAGAATGTAAGACACTGTCTTACTTTCGGGGAAACACGGTAATAATGCAACCAACAGTGTGCTGTGTCCACTGATGATGGAATAGAGAATGACCAACACAATACACACACACACACACACACCTTTATACACACAGCAGTCCATACAGACTCCCTGCCCTTTTGTTCTTCATCCACCACCTCTTTCCAGGCCACTTCCTGGTCGTTCATGTCATACTTAATTTCCAAGAAAGACGGCAGCACCCAGAGAGTATCTCCGCTGAGTTTTTTTTTTTTTTCCACATGTTTGCATACCCTCAGGGGCACGTCAGTTCCTCGCATCCAGCTGATGTTGCTCAGCTCTCGTATTCTCACAGTGGTGAACGCACACCGATCGGTTGCTCTCCGACTGCGCCGCTCATGAAGACACAAAGGGCAGTGGAAAGTGAACAGACATGTTCCAGTTTTCAATATCGCTGCAGGGGGCTTGGCCTGCGGCTGAAAAGGCAAAGCAGACGTAAAGTAGGTACAATGACAGGTTCTGTCCACTGTAGTATTTTCCCTGCTTCTCTTTCTCTGGCTTGCGGAAACCTGCTTAAAATTAATGGCATTAACACATGAACCGAAGTGGGGAGACAGTCTCCAAGCCACAGTGTGAGTCACTGCAAAAGCACAATCGCCCTGAAGCTTTATCCAGCGGTGTGGGATAGCACAGCGAATCTGGACCAGTTTCACTGTTAACCATGTTAAAATTCCTGAGGGTTAGTTATACAGCTTCTATGTAAAATGCTGCAGTTACCACAGTTTGAAAAACCCACACGTTTGTGTCAAGCAAGGTTTAGAATATGAGTTTGTTTGGGTCTGGGGAAAAACATTGCACAGTTATAGAACATTGGTAACGTGTCAAATCTCACCTTTCACTCTCCAAGGACCCTCGAAGCCAGGGGAGGGGAAATCCGGACAGGGAGGTGAGACTGGGCACCACACTGGAGCTCCTCAAGACTGAGGAGTAGGCTAATGGACTACTGATGCTGAATCTCTTGTAAACATATGGAAATGTGTGGAACTATGCTGATGTAGTCATTTAGTTTCATATTTAATTACAAACTAGTCATCTCTTACAAAAAAAAGAACACACTGTAGGCAGAATTACAAACCTGTAGCCTGTTCCATCTTAAATGGTGCAGTGCTCGTTCCTCCTTAAAGGGAACTTCTTGTTACATTATGGGGAAACATGTGCGTTCTAAGCTCTGGGAATGGTGTGTTTGACAGTTGTTTGTACTTGTCTGAAGTTTAACTTTGAATTACCACAGAAAGTCATTGGTAACTGAAGTTGTTTAGTTGTGTAGTTTTTTCAGTAATGCACTTTGTCTTCTCAGAAAAATAAGTACAGAGCAGGAATACAGCAACATCCTCATTTAGGTTCATGCTTTTGAACATTTGGAGTCTTAAAAAACTTCAGATGCCACTGCCATGAGCAGAGAGAGAGCGAGAGAGAGAGAGAGAGAGAGAGAGAGAGAGAGAGAGCGGAGAGAGAGAGAGAGAGAGAGAGAGAGAGAGAGAGAGCGAGAGAGAGAGAGAGAGAGAGAGAGAGAGAAAGTGAGAGAGAGAGAGAGAGAGAAAGAAAGTGAGAGAGAGAGAAAGCGAGTGAGAGAGAGAGAGAGAGGGGAAGCGAGTGACAGAGAGAGAGAGAGAAAGCAAGTGAGAGAGAGAGAGAGGAGAAGCGAGTGAGAGAGAGAGAGAGAGAGAAAGTGAGAGAGAGAGAGAGAGAAAGCGAGTGAGAGAAAGTGAGAGAGAGAGAGAGAGAAAGCGAGTGAGAGAAAGTGAGAGAGAGAGTTAGAGAGAGAGAGAGAGAGAGAGAAAGTGAGAGAGAGAGAGAGAGAGAGAAAACGAGAGATAGAGAGAGAAAGCGAGAGAGAGAGAAAGCGAGTGAGAGAAAGTGAGAGAGAGAGAGAGAGAGAGAGAAAGTGAGAGAGAGAGAGAGAGAAAGCGAGAGATAGAGAGAGAAAGCGAGAGAGAGAGAGAAAGCGAGTGAGAGAAAGTGTGAGAGAGAGAGAGAGAGAAAGTGAGAGAGAGAGACAGAGAGAAAGCGAGAGATAGAGAGAGAAAGCGAGTGAGAGAAAGTGAGAGAGAGAGAGAGAGAGAGAGAGAGAGAGAAAGTGAGAGAGAGAGAGAGAGAGAAAGTGAGAGAGAGAGAGAGAGAGAGAGAGAGAGAGAGAAAGTGAGAGAGAGAGAGAGAGAAAGTGAGAGAGAGAGAGAGAAAGTGAGAGAGAGAGAGAGAGAGAGAGAGAAAGTGAGAGAGAGAGAGAGAGAGAGAGAGAGAGAGAGAGAGAGAGAGAGAGAGAGAATGTGAGAGTTTGTTTATTTACTCTTTTACAGACAATGAGGCTTTGTAAACATATAATACAGGCTTGGAGTGGAGAGCAGCAAATTGTGAGGAAACATCTTCTGAATGTAACTGGACACAGGCCTTTTGAGATTTCCAAAGGCATGAGCCCGTGCAGAGCTCTGAAAAGAACTGATAAACACATGAAGCGTTCATTTGTGGAGTGTCGAGGCGGCTGGGGCGTCGAGAGAGGGGCTGTCTCTCTGCTAAAAGCACATCATTATGTGATGAATGAGAACCGTTATTCTTTCGACACGTTGACTGACGTGAGGTAAATGAACACTGCTTGCCGGAGTAAAACAAAAGACCTCCAATGTAATTATTTATTTATCTTCATTACACTATCACAGACACCAAATTAGATGCAGCCGTTTCTGTCAGGAGAAGGTCGGAATATGAATATGAATATGAATACGAATGTGGGCCACAGTGTCTGAATGCTTTTAAAATGTCTGTTTTTGAATATTCAGTTTACTTCCTGTGGAGTGAGCTTCTCGAGGGTCTGCGCAGGCACACAGTAATCCAAGGCTTTTCTTTAAATAGAAGCATTTATATACGTAGCACTCTTTTATAGCAGCAATGAGCTTCTGAAATGATATTGTTGCAGCATTTACTCCCTTTTAAAACGGCTAACCTCTGACTCCAGAGCAGCAGGTCAATTGCATGTCCATTTGGCTCAGAGTTTAATGGATCATCTTGTGTGATGCTGTTTCTTATCACTGCGTAAAAGAAGCTCATGCTACATTTATTGTTGGACGCACCTTGTTCATGTTGCTATGGAAACTGGGTCTGTCAACTCTCCAGAGAGGAACAGGGAGCTCATTGTTTCATGCCATCACCATAGAACTGATTGAGGTCTATAATGGTGCCTTACCACTGCTTAGTCTCTACTCTCCTTCACTTGACTCGACTTGACTATTGTGGCCAGCGCTGACCAGAGTGGAATAGAGTAGGTAACATGCGGTAGGAAAGCACCACATGATAGTCCTTCAAAGTGAACGTGTCATCGTCAGATGTATCCACTCAGGGGAATGGAGTGCAGTACAACCCACATTACGAAAGGTTCTTCCGAACATTGCATGAATTTGTCTGTTATATTTCATCATCATGAAGGCACTAATGGAAAAAATAAGTTAGCATAGATTTCTTTCATTGGATTTACAATTAAAGGCTAAAATATTGTGCTCTAAGTACACTTCAAATGTCTTTATGAGTTTATTACACCGACATAAATACAGCAGCATTGACAAGTCACATTTTTTAAAAAATCTGGCTTCCTCCTAAGCCTGGGCTAAGCTAGTGTAAGTCCAGCAGTATGTTTGATGCGGTTGCTGTGTAACTCCATTGCTCTGTTGGAGATTGCAGTAATATGGAGCAGGCTGGGGCTAAATTACTGTTAGTGAGCATAGCTCATGCCTCTGAGTCCACTCTGCTCCCTCCAGCAATGAGTTACTCATCATCCCCCACTTCATTGAGTTATTACACTCCATCAGACAAGTGTAAACACACACACACACACACCATGGACCAGGCCTACATCAGCGGATAGGATGAGTTTCACCTGAGCTGCTAATTAAACGTTTTTTTTTGCGTGGCTAGCTTTGATGTACTAACCTACTGTATGCTACATATATGCTTTTAATGTAGTGTGTGTGTGTATTAGTAATGTTTATTAAAAGTCAATGTTTAAATGGTATGTTTAGTGACAGGAATTTGGAAGCTAACATGATAACAACATAGGGTTAGAAGAGAATCTTTTACTGCAGGAGCTAGCAAGCTATGGCCTACAGAACCTGCAACAACAACAAGGAAGAGTAGGGTTCCACACACACACACACACACACACACACACACACACATATATATATATATATATATATATATATATATATATATATATACAGAGATATGTATAATAAAAGTGCTCTGAGAACACACAACTGTCCAAAAGTATTCAGACACCCCACACAACATGTAAAATTATAATAAAGGGCACTTGAATGACACACTGACCCAAGAAATTCGCCATGCCCAGTGCCAAGACTTGAAATATTGCCTACAAGTGTTTTTATTCAGCATTAAATTCACTGTAATTACAATTTACTTACATTTTAATAACACTGTAATAAGAACACAAAAATATAACTTATAAGCAAGTGAACAAAATGTCAGCTTCTCAATCTCAGCCCTTCTGCTGTTGCTCAACTTGGCCCAGACGAAAGTTCTAATCAGCTATTCCGTTATAGTCGGCTTCCTTGGAAAAGGGAGAGATAGAGGGGGATGAAATTAAAGCTCCTTGAAGTCTTGCTCTTTTGTTCCATTCTCGTGTTTCTTTTTTTTTCAGTCTTGGCTTTTATGTGAGTGCTCCGTTTAAAGACAGAGGGAATCATCTAAGACTTTCTCAAAGATGGATGTCCTTTGTGTGCCAGTTTTGTGAGGTTAGGTTGGTGTGTTGGTAATTGTAATCCATCTGGATCCATTTCCAGTTTGTGTATTAGCTTAGCATCGCTGCTATCCTCCGTGGAATCTGAATGGCTCTCCATTGCCCGTGGCATGGTCTGAGGCGCGTTCTCTTCTCTGTAGAGGCTCAAAATGGAGGATAAGAAGTATGATTTTGAAGGAATTAGGTTAAATAAGGTTTACAATGTTTAGTAGTCCCCTTTTTGTTGCAGTCACTGGAGCTTGTCTCCTGGAAAGGTGCACAATAGATTTTTGTGAGGAATTGATTGCAATCATCCACAGAAACAATACTGAGAACAGGTATTGATGTTGGATGTTTAGTTCTAGGCAACAAATACCATGCCACCTCATCCTAGAAATACTGAATGACTCCAGAAGACACCGCATCACTGCTCCACAGTCCAATATTAGGGTGGATTTATGCTCATCTAGTCAGCATTTTGCATTATGTGTCCAGTGAGTGGTACATGCCCGGTGTTCCAAAGCTTCCTTTTTAAGATCAGAATTGTTCAATTCACTCGTTATAATGTGGAAACTGTCATTCAGAACCACCTCAAATATCACATCATAACCACATAGGCGGTCAGTTCAAACTTAATGATGACGGATAACACAACCCTTTTCTGACAGAGCTGGCAACCCACCTGCATACAGAACATATCCAGCTTTATTCCATCTGCCAGTCAGCCTCAACCCAAAGTACATGCTAATAATCTCTGGCTGGGTTTAAACTTGAGATTAAGCATGCTAGAACCATAGGAACATGGCAAGGAAGGACAGACTTTTGTGCCCTCATTAATGCCAGTGTTGTGATACCGAACCAAAACAAGAAAAGCAGTCCATAGCTCCTGAGCCAATGGTTGTCCCTATGCATCTAAATCCCTCTAATGGTTAATGCTTAAAAGCTTAATAATGCTTAACAAATATGTTGTTAGTCATTAGCATTAGCATTTTACCACAAATCCAAATGTTTAAATAAATTAACACTCACTTGAGCTTCATGGTACAGATATGTCCACAATATACCACATAGCAATATGTAAATAACTTTTACAAGAAAATGTTCTGCTCATTTCAATGAGTGTTTATGGTAACAGTCGATACTACCATGCCAGAGTTAATGTTCATCACCCAGCCCACTGCCTAGGGACATGGGACCTGATGATACAAATGTGGGTGCTTGGACATGGAGGGGAAAGCTGCCAATGTTCTATGTCTTTGACATTTCCAATCCTCTGGTTTAATGGTGGGCAAAGTGGAACTGGCCTGGACCACTCTCTGGCAACCTTTAGAGCTCAGTGGGAGTGTGGCGGGGGCTACCGGGAAAAGACAGATAAGTCATCAGAAAAGTCAGACAGAAGAAGACATGCCATTCTAGGAGCTGTTAGTTTCTTCTAAAATTACAAGTCTGTCCATTCTTGGAAAGTTGACAAATACATAACGGCAATTTATAAATTATGTTTTAAATATTTCAGTCAGGTTTTTGTTCATAAAGACATAAATACTTCATTGCAGACATAAATTTAAATCTACAACTAAATATCCACAAAGGCTTCTTCCCATAAAGTTACATTTGGCAAGTTGTGATTCTTAAATGAAACATTTCATGTAATTTAATGCAATTCAACTAAACGTTTCACTCTGCATTGCTCACTAGCAGCTCAACACAGAGGTTGTGAACATGGCATTCATGTTTCCAAGTAAGTTTCACCTCAACATCTACACCAAGGAGGAGAAGCACACTCACCACACCTTTGGGAAACAAAGCAATACCTAGTGGCCTAGGTGTACAAAGAAGTTTTAAAACATTTTTGTGTAACGTATAACATGTGTCTCTCCCCCGTAGCACTTGTCAGCCCTAGCGTTTTAGATGGTGGTAGATCTGGTGGATTCTCGGTAAAGAAGTGCATGGTATTAGTTGTGCATTGAAATCTGGGATGGCTCCGAGATGCCACGAGGCAAAGGCCACAAACAAACAGGTCTGCAATCTTTGAGTCAAGTGCGAGTAATGAGCTATTGATTTTCTGCTTCCTGCCTCATGGCCTTTGCTGCCGTCTCTGTTCAGGACTGCGGGGGGAAAGAGGGTGATCTGATGGCTGGGCGTCCATCTTGTCCAGCTTGCCCAAAACTACTTGGACACTTTTATCTGAGATGCAGTAGATAGAGGTAAGGTAATCTCACATGATACCGACTGCTTCAAGATTTGTAAAAATAAGCGCTGTGATCTCTTCCTGATGCAGTGGGAGTGTGAACAGAGAGCTACTGAACCTCTGGAAACTCCATAAATCCTCTAAGGACAGTGATATAAGGCTCAGGATTGATGCTAATGGCATCAATCCATAAATCAAAACAGAATGCAGCACTGTGTTTAGATCTAAAACTCTATAAAACCAGATTCATCCATGTGTCAGTTGTTCTTTCTACTGCTGCTGTTGTTAAAACATGAAATATCTTGTTGAAGATTTAAACCACTGTTTCTCATTGGGATTATGAGAATCTGTGTTTTCCAATAGGTAGCAATAAAGGGGTAAGTCCTCCTTGCAAAAATGTTCTATTACATAAAGGATTCACTAAAGATTGTTGGTGTTTGGGCTCCTGAGTGGTGCATCTCAGTCGAATCTACACCGTAAGCAAAAGGTAGGTCCCTGTAACAATAAACCCTAATAATGCCTACCATTTAATTGTGTCACATCAGCAGTTTTTTTTTTCTGACACTGGATGTAAACTACAATGTGTTCCAAATAGCGCCCTACTCCCTAAAAAGTGCACTTGACAGACTATAAAACGAATCCTACTACACCACTTTCACAGTAAAAGGTAGAGTAGAGGTGCAATATTGTTCGTAAAGGTACAAACAATGTAAATGTACCGTTAAAGATACAGCAGTGGTTTTAAAGTCCAGTTGTGTTCAATTTTTTTTTCCTTTTTTTTTCAGTTTCACTGAAGCTTTATTGGCTTCAGACACTCGTTACAATCGTGAACTATGCTTTTCATCTGGAGTGCGCTGATTCAATCCCCAGTGATGCCTCCAAGAGAAAATTCCTCTTCACAAAGCTAACTAACACACCCATCAGTCTCCTGATGTGACAGATATGGGCAGTTTACATCCTCCTCCAGTATGTTGAGCTGTCCAGTTGTATTGCATTAGACAGAGTTTGACAAAAAATGGTGAATTCATGTCACTAGTCTCAGAGAAAGCACACACCCTTCTTCACCCTTCCATGTTGGTGTACTGTGTATCCAGCATAGGGAAGTGGCTATGACTAATATTTGCAGATAATATTTAAAGGAACACTAAGTAGGAGTTTTGTTTGTTTTTTCCTGGGGCTCCCCTTAGTGTAATTAATTTTTACAGCACTGTACTGAAATAAATAGGGAGATGGATGGGATGGCCTGTGGATTCCTACCCTCCTCCAGAAGTTACATAATGCAGTATCTGCAGTGCTGAGCCTAGAGAAGTAAAAACAGAGGCTTTTCCCCCCTATTACTGCTCACTGGTGAATTTTGAAGCTGTAACTTAAAGTTAAAAATGTTACGTAGTGTCCCTTTAACCAAATCCAGGGAATAAAAATGACTTGTTAGAAAACTGCTGTTATTCATTAATCATTCAAGGGTTGCTGTTCAAATCATAAAGATTTTACTCAGATACGTACCTCACAAAAAAAAAAAAAAAAACACCTTTATGTTTGAAGCTGAAAAGCTCTTAAGCAGCTCTGCCTCGACCCCATCAATTTTATTCTTCCAGAAATTGTGATTTTAATCTCTCCCTCCCTTCCTCCCTCCCTCTCTATTTGCCCCCTTGCCCTCATCATTATATGATCATTATGTTCCCTGGAACAGAAGGAGATTACAGGGAAAACTCACCATGTTCCTCAAGGCACTTTCAGACAGATTTGAGCAGCAAGTGATCTAATCTCTGAAGCGAGGCCTTGAAAAATGACTTTCGGGAACCCCAGGATTAACATGTGTATGAGCAATCTCTGGAGTTATGGAAGTATACTACTGCAGAAAAAATAGAGCAATTCAAAGGTATTAAAAACATCGGCAGTGAGCTTTTCTTTTAATTTCACAGGCAAAGATTGTTACAGCTTTGGCAGAGGAAACAATAGACGCTTGTTTACACACACTTTACTTGTTTATTGAGTATTGTATTCAATGCCATTTTCAGTGTAACATTTCAACTGCAACTGCAAGCATCTTTTAAAATCCTGTAAGCCTCATAACATAGAGAGAACAATTGGAAATTTTAAACCCATCAGTGTCAGTGCAGGACTGAGAATAGTCCCATGGACAGTGTCTTGAGGATGACCAACACAAACTGTGCACACTGTGGACACAGCATTTAAAGCTCCAACAGCAACTGCTGTGTCTGATCCACTCGCACCAACGCAACACACACTAACACATCAACAGCACCACTTACTGCAGTGTCACCGCAGTGCTGAGAACAACCATGTGGGGACCCTGAATAAAAGGGCAAAAGGGGGCAAACTAAGTATGCAGAACAAAAGGTGGACTCCTGTCTTTAAGTGTAGAACTACAAAGTGCTACTGGCTGGTCAGTGGGGCTGATACAATGGCCAGTGAGTGTATGTAAAATGCTATGGTTGATTGGTGTATAATGTTGACCAATGCAGGAGTCCATTCCAGAAAGCAATATCGGGTTATGTGTGTGATATTATGAGGGTGGGTTGGGAAGTGGGGGGGTGTTGTGGGTAAGGAGGTGCGGTCACATCTAGCGATGACTGTTTTTCATATTCATCTCTGGAACAGTATCTAGTGACAATTATTTTTATTAAGAAAAATGAGAAGCAAATTAAAGAAAAATTGCAACATCTGTGTCAGTGATGTAATACCTGAATCATCTAACAGAGAGTGTTTTTCAGATGAAATACTGATGTGTGTGTGTGTGTGTGTGTGTGTGAGTGAGCGAATGAGCAAGTCCCAATTAGAGTCTGGTTTTGTGGACCAAGGCCAAAGTGAATTGACGTGACCTCTGAGTCAAAGCGCTAAAACAAACCTTTTCGAAGCTGACGTCAGGTTTGAACGCTTTTATGTTGAAGGACAAATCTGATTGGTCTTATCCGAAAGATAACACTGAAAAATAGCATGCAAATATTTGCATATTATTCCAGCTAACCATATTCCTTTACTACTTTTAATGTCGTGTGAACAATACATACAGGCACTGCAGGAACAAAAGCTCCTATCTGTCGCGATAACTTTAAAGTATCAGGTTAACTCTGATGTAGGTTAATGGTCCTAGGTCCTCCAGGGCTGGGCCTAAGTCAACCCCACATCAGCCTTGTTTCATTTATTGGTTAGTTGTAAATTTGTTGCATTTGCTCGTGAAGCACTCTACATCAGAGCATTGCCTCTAAAGGCCAAAAAGACTTCACTTCCCATAATTCCTCTATGAATAATTCCACGATTGAAACATAGTCTGTGCTTTGATGACATCATCATGCACCAGTGGGCCCCTCCCACTTTCCAGTACCCCTCTCCCCTCAGAAACGCTTAGGTGCATGATTAGAATAATATGTAATATATGAATATAAATAATATTAGCGCAGTTAATAACGGACATACAAAGTAATGCTAGGTGGTAACTAAACTGAGCCCAAAGAAACAAAAAGTAATCCATTTCATCTTTTATTGATTTACATTTTTAAACAATGTGTTTATTTGTTTTCCAAATTAATTTTGAAATTTAATTTCTGGTGACAATAGGCATGGAAAATAAGTACCCACATGTACAAAATCTAATGTTAGCACTGTGTTTTATGGGTAGCATGACAAGTATTCACACACACACACACACACACACACACACACAATCTTACACCTGTTTATAGTGAGGACATTACATAGGCTTCCATTCATTTAACTCTATGTAAACCCTAAACCTGACTCTAACACTAAATCAACATTATGTGCCCACAACAACAACAACAACAACAACAACAACAATAATAATAATAATAATAATAATAAAATTCGTTGTATTTATTGGTTTGAAATATATCTGTTACACACACACACACACACACACACACACACACACACACACACACATGCCTTCGCTCGCACACTGACTCTCTCTCTCTCTCTCTCTCTCTCTCTCTCTCTCTCTCTCTCACACACACACACACACACACACACACACACACACACACGCGCGCGCGCTGATTTGCATCAACACCTCCCACTTTCTCTCCCCGGGGCGAGAAGTCACAGAAGAACCGTTACCTGGATACGGGCGCGCGACCGAGCGTCTAATGATAAACGAGTTGCGGAGCAAGGAGGACTCGCGCGCGCCCTGCTCGAGAACGCCGGAGAGACTTTTCCAGCCTTTCAAGCTTGTTCCTCACGCGCCGCACTGCTCTAACGGTCCTCTTCCCTGCACCTAGCTTAAAAACACCAACATAACCGTCGAAAAGAGAGACTTTACTCCTTCAGACTCGTCTCCGTTCCTCTCTGGATGAGTTCAGGGGATCTTCGGCTCTACAGTTTACCCGGTTTTTTCACCGTAAGTTCATTTTTAAAAATGATATTAATGAGCAAATAACTGTCATGTTAAAATGTGCTGACTTTAAATCCTCTCTTTTCTGAAGGGTGTAGAAACCCGAGAACGGTCTCAGACTCAAATCTTCTGCGGTATAAATGTGCGAAAGTAGCACCATTAAAAATAACACACATTTAAAAGCCCATTAAGGAAAAGGAAGAGCTGCTCCAGGTGTTGTTGGACTTTTAATTGCTTCAGGGAAATTAAGGGGCAAGTGTAGTGAGGTGTTTTAATCCCTGTACGAGCACTGTGTTAGTGCACCATATTATATATAATATTCATGCATATTATAAACATAGTTAAGTTTACACCCTCATCAAAAATGTACATTTAACCACATAACATCTCTGTCCAATGAAAAACAAGTATCTCCCTTTTTGTGGATCTTTAGTTTACTACATCAATCAAAAACACAGCAGCTTTCCTTCACATTGTGTGAAAACATCACGGGGAATGGACCAATAAAATGCTTAAAAAAGACTTAGAATTAAATATATTTCTGTTGACTTCCGTTGTAAGTTAAGGTTTATTTTCCTTTTGTAAAGTTGCTAATTTGGAGATGTTTATGTTTAAATGTACAGAACATTACAAAAATTACATGTTGGATGTTTAATGATATTGGAATAATATCTACCAGTAATTTTCTATAAAGGCTTATTCCAACAAAGTGTCAGTTGTGTGTTTCTCCCTACAAAGTGTCCCTTGTCGAATCAAGCCTCTAACTGTTTACGTAGGTTTGTGTTTGCTGTCATAAAAGGCTTATAAAGGTGCCACACAGGCTTGAACTCTAGTAAAGTGTTATGGGATACATTCTTACACAAATTTGCCAAAGCTCATAAATCACATGATTAGCGTTAGATATGTAAACCGGTACCAAGCTGTTACGAAACCGATTTTTGGTCCAAAACACAACAAGCAAAAGCTGCATTCAAAATATATCCTACGTCTCACACTGAGTAGACATGGAGCTGACATCTTTGAAAGCACATATTCTATGGCTAGATCTGTGCTAAAGGGTGTGTTTTGCTACAGCTCTCTTCACCCGCTTGTCATCCCCGGTACATGCGTTGGCGCTGCCTCCACGTGATTTTGCTGAAGCTGGAATTCTTCTCTGCCAAGTGGGTTGACTGATGACTTAACATTCCCACTGAGAGTTCCAGCTACAGAGCTTCACACCAATCCATTTTCAAGTACGTCCATTAGATTTAGCTGTTTTCTCCTCGTGGCATGATGTGTAGGCTTGGGTCATTCAGTTCTGAATTTGCATAAAATCCCCCTCAGATCAAATGTAGTCCATCAGCCAAGACGTATTTGGCGTTCCAGGTTTGCTGCTGTAGTTTCATGATGTGCGCCAGTGTGAAGCATATTGCTGAGAATAAAATAGACAAAGTTCTGTTCTCAAGTTGCTTAATTTCTCTCTCTAAAGTGGTTGAATGTCCCTTTCTCTGTCCCTGTCCCTCAGCATGATGCTAAATAGTATAGGTATCTGTAGGCTAACCGAAAACATTGGAGCAGTTAGTGTTGTCCTCCAAGCATTTGGAACTCTAATGCTGTTGTTTTGACAGCAGTTTGAAAAGAATCAGTGACTGGAAATACACGCCTTCGCGGAAGACTGTGCTGGTGTTAGCCTTTCCTTTTTCTACTTGGAAGCATCGTGTGTTTGGGGAGACCTGGCTAATTGGTGGAATTGGCACTGGTTAATTAACAAAATGGGAGAACATTTAAAAAGAATCATAATGGAAATAAGAGTTTCTCCCCCTCAAAGCATTCCTTTAACGTAAAAAGAAAGATTCCGGACGCACTCATTCTCTAGGAGCTTGGTCTCTTGTAACAGTGTATAAAATGTGATTGTGTGAGTGTGGAAGGAGTCCAGTGAGTCGATGACCTCCTCTCAGCTGGAGCAGTCGCTGCTAATACAGTTAGCCTCTAATACCGTCAGGCCTGATATGGTTAGAGGTTAACGCAGTTATAGACTGGAGACGTTGGCCAGTTCTGTGCCTGGAAGGTGTCACTCCACTCGCCGTGGTGTTGAAGAGTCCATTTCACGTCGTTTAACATAACAGCGTTCAAGACCTAAGACCTGGCTCTTATCTCCTCACATTATTACGTTCCTGCTCCAAGAGGCTGTCCCCCTCAGGAAAGCAAGTGTCAGAATTTTGTCCCCTATTGAGATAAAACCTCCAAAAATATAACATTTCCAGAGAAGGTTAAAATGCTTTTGAATTGGATATAAATCTGTGTAAAGATATTTAGTTCCACTTTGTAGTTCTTCTATGACATCACTCACCATTATTTGGAACGTAAAAGACAAATTTTATTTACGTATTGTGTAAATGTCCAGAGCCCTTACAGCTCAGCTGGTGGAAACTCTTTATTTTCATTTTCCTAAGCTTTTAAACTCTCAAATATCATTCCAGAAAATAGACGGTCACTCTGGCATTGAGGTATTTGTCCTGTGCTCTGTTTAATGGTTTTGTTATTTTTAATTTAGAGCAGTTATTTTAATCTTTCCAGTATTTAACCTTGGCAGAGCCTTCCTTCTTATCTCACAATAACAATCCGTTTGATAAATAAGAACATATTTTATTGCCATTGTGGAGGAATTACACAGACCCAGGAGTGGAACAGTAATACGTGGACTGAGTCAGTTATACTTAGACATCCAAAGAGATGATTGAAAGGGGCGAAGCATATGTAAGATGGAAGTAGCCGAGAGGCTGAGACACTTCGCTGGAAACAAGATCTCTGTGAAAGCTCGAGAGACACTGGAAAACCTTCAGCCCTAGAGCCCAGTCTACCTTAAAAAAAAATCAGGGAATAAAAATAGTTCAGCGTTTTTTTTTTCTTTGCAGACGTACTGCCACTTTCAGCACAGGTCTCCTGAGACGAGTCTGCTGTTGCATAATTATCACATATCTCTTAAGTGCTTCTAACCTCAAATCTCAGCGTATTGTATTCATTAGTTTCTGCACAAAAACACCCCAGAGATGTCTGTCTTTATAATAGTAGACAACACTGTATTGAGGGTTTGAGCATTGGATTGGTGTGAAGTTGTCCATAGACATCTCTACTGAATGTTTGTGTAAACAATCTTCATCATTAGTTTATTTCAGACTGTCCTATATGCAAATATACACCAACAACATGCTATTAACAGCAAGTGTGTCCCTCCTTTTGCTGCAGTGACAGCTTCTACTCGTCTGGGAAGGATCCACACTAGATGCTTGATCACTGTTGTGAAGATCTGATGCCATCTGACCACGTTAAATATGACACAAGTCAGGTAACGGTGGTGGATGATACGTTTTGGATCACAAATACCACTCCAACTTGTCTCAAAGGTATTGAAATGAGCTCCATACCTTGAGAGAATACAGTTCTACTGTTCCACAACCCATGCTTGGCATTGAGAAAGGTGACCTTAGGCTCACATAAGGCTGTTTCACCTTAAATTAGTAGAAACAGCTCATTATTAGGGTGTCTACAAACTTTTGGACACATAATGTAGATGCAGTGTTGTCTGCCATGCTGAAATGTACTGAGAGAGAGAGAGAAAAACAGATGGAGTGTGGGGGTGAAAATCGATTGAGTCATACCAGTGGGCTATATAACAAAATTATTTGTTTATTATTATTAATTATTTGAAATATATACACAGTTCTAAACTGTATTCGGGACCCCCACAGAGCAGGAGTGATGTGGTGGTGGATCATTCTCAGCGCTGCAGTGACACTGACGTGGTGGTGGTGTGTTAGTGTGTGTTGCGCTGGTGTAGAGTGGATCAGACACAGCAGTGCTGCTGGAGTTTTTAAACCCTGTGTCCACTCTCTGTCCACTCTGTGAGACACTCCTCCCTCGTTGGTCCACCTTGTAGATGTAGAGTCAGAGACAGTAGCTCATCTGTCGCTGCACAGTGTGTGTCGCTCGTCCTCTAGTCCTTCATCAGTGACACAGGACGCTGTTGGCTGGATGTTTTTGGTCGGTGGACTGTTCTCAGTCCAGACACTGAGGGGTTTAAAAACTCCAGCAGCACTGCTGTGTCTGATCCACTCTACACCAGCACAACACACACTAACACACCACCACCACGTCAGTGTCACTGCAGCGCTGAGAATGATCCACCACCACATCACACCTGCTCTGCGGCGGCCCCGTGGGAGAATTTTGACAGCAAGGCATAACACAGGAAAACATATAACATATAGGAGTGTGTGTGTGTGCATGTTTGCACTGTACAGTATGTGTGTCTGGTTATTTTTCTCTCATAAACAAGTTAGCGCCTCCGAGGTGGTGTGTTCCCACGCCTCCTTGAGCCTCAGCATGACACTCGGTCCGAAAGCATTGTCTTCACCATCACTCAGCATACAAACTTCCACCCCCTCACACACACAAACACACACATATACAAACTCTACCATCTGCACCATGAGTGCCGCACAAGCAGTCAACTGCATGTCTCATTATTAACCAATAGGCATAGTAAAGCAGTAATTTGGTCAAACAGTGACCAAACATTTCTAAAGTCTAAGGCTAATGTATCTAAGAAGCAATGGAACTTACATCCTGAACATGATAATGTTGTACACTGCACAACACATTGTTATCTATAAGCCTGGAGAAATGTATATGATTAGATAAAATAAAATAGTACTAGCATTTAAAAGAAAGCCTGCAATTTGGCTCCAGTTTGGCTCCTCCTCATGTGAGGAGAACATAAACTGTGAGACTGACCGAGCAACTCAAACCAAAAGAAAAATGTGTCTGTCTGTCATTTGGACATGTTTTGATCTTAGTGAAGATGAAATTTAACGTAAAGAAGTCAAATTAAAAAACAATGACCAAAAGAACAGTTTCAGTTGATCCCACCATCACGTCACCCAATATGAACAGTGCAATCAAAAAATGAATTGGCATCATCCTCCAATGCCCAAGTTACACTCCGATATTCAAGAACACAGACATCAACAGTTCATGATCTGCGTCTGATAATGACCTGAAAGTCCCATCATTCAGTGCAGCATTGTAAATGTGCTGTCGCAAGGGGACTCGCCAAGAACTTCCTTTCATAACACTGGAGTCCATACTTTGTGTTCTTGCTATTGAGAAACAGACATGGTTACACTCTGAAATGAACTACATCCTCTAAAATGATTTGTTCCTGCACCGGTTCCTACGTTCTTCTGCCTTTTGAAAATGACTCTCACCTGCAGCTACTCGGTGAGTCATCAACTCAGCCAATGAACCCTGGGAACTCTCTATGTACTGTAACTGGAGATCTGAGCTTAACATTTCTGCTGATGACTGCTACTATGTTTCTGACTGTGGATTGACCTGCTTTTTTGTCTGCCTGTGTTTTGACAACTGCGAATCCTGCTGTGTATATATTCGTCCCACTACGTACATTCATCCTCCCTACTCATTTTCATCGCTTTAATATACCACCTACTCTCACATAAGTTTAACTGAATAATTCGTAGCAGTTAATGAATACATATAGTAGATAATTAATAATACCTACTGATGAATTTTTAATTACTGACAAATAAACATTATAAACATTATAAGGTTTTATTTTATTGATCTGCATGTAAACATTAAATGCTGAATCATATGTAGTGGTTACATAATAACTACTGAATAACTGTCCAGCATTTATTGGGTTAAAATCATCCTACCAACCACAATCAATGATTTACCCGTCTTTTTTTTCCCCCCTAGAAGCTGTAAGTAGTAGAAGCTTTATTGCTCATAGATGGCTTTATGATTGCATGCCTAGCGCCTTGGGTTATGAAAATGTGTTTACTCTTTCTCAGGCTCACTGGCTTTCCATCATTTCTCTCTTTCTCTCTCTCTCTCTCTCTCTCTTTTCTATCCATTGCTATATTTTCTGGCCGTGGGCGAAGTTCAGGATTGCAGCGAAAGGACAAAAACAGATCTCTTTCCTTTCAGCTTTTGTTCTCTGCAGCATTAACCACAGCCTCTGTAAAGTAGTAGAATTACAGTGCGAAATGTACAGGAATGTACAGTATGAGTTATTTCTGCTGATGTGAAACAAGCAGAGAGCTTCTGACACCACAGTCTCTTAGAAAATGGCACTTAGAAACAGGATTTGTACCCTAGCAAACTAGGGAACCTCCTTAGGGAATCTACTTAGGGAACAGGTTTGTACCATATTCCATTGCCGATCATTTGCATTCATTACATAAGTCCAATTTCGGCTGCCGTTATATTATCAAAACAAACAGAATGTACATTTGAGGGTATAACTATTCTGTACCTATGCTAAACAGCAACACAAGGAATCCTGTAGCCCCACTAACACCCACGCTCCATGCATTTTCAATTATCTGGATTAATTTCCACCAAAGGTCTGAGCAAATTTAGCAAATGTAACAAGGCATGTATTTTGTGTTCGGCCCCAAACAATACAAAATGCCAAATTCAGGTACTCCCAATGAGGACACAAAAACGTGTTGCTCAATCTGATCTGAGATCCCTGGCATTTTTCTGCTCCCCAGGTGCAAAGACCGGCTGCCTAACACTACAGGTGTGTATCTTAGTAGGTTTGCGCTGCTGTTTCAGACCCTGCTTTTGTCACAACGACAGATAAATATGACCAAACAAAGCTGAGCTGAAAAGTCATTGCCCAGCTGCCACTTCATCTAAGCAAACACCAGTGCATATATTTCAAGAGCGCTTAATTTTCACCGTCACCACAATAAGGCAGATCAATAACAAACGTTTCCTCAGTAACATGCTTTGCCTGAACTGCAGCAAGCGACTGCAGTGCATCCAACAATAAAAGCAGCATACACTTATTTTATACAGTGCTAGAAATAATGGTAATAGACAGAAATCTCCACCTCCATAAGCTGATTCGTTATACTGTGCCTGGCCTGAACATACATACACTGACCTGGATGTTGACATAGTGTATTTTTGGCTGCATTTTTACTTGAGAAATATTTTGACACCCACATTGTTATTAAAGTCCAGTTTCTGAGTTCTGTTTCCACCCCTAACCTGCCAGAGGTCATTCTGCAGAAGGATAGGAGCAATTAGTGCCCACTCTTGTTGGTTTCCTGGGATTTCTCCACTGTCTGTAGATGGTTGAGAGGCGGGGGATGCCTCCGGTGGGGTTATAACGTCTCTTGTTCTGTGGTAGCCGGTTTGTTTTGGTGGTGTTTTTAGAAGCTGATTGGTTTAGAGGTGCCTAGTGTTGTTCACCATAGTCATTTCGGATTGATCTGAGACATTCTTATGTGAATTGCTTTGTATAAAACACGAAAGCCCTATATTTTGATGTCTATATTAAAAAATAAATAAATAATCAGATGCAAATAAAGCATAATTAAAAGTGTGGTGTTAACTTAGGCTTTAAGGGACCAGGGGCGGCACCAAAAGGAGGAAGATGGACAGATCTGAATTGGCTTTTGCTTTGATCAGAACTATTTTTACAGCAACAAATTAATATTTATTTGTTTGGGCTTCTGTGTGCTTTCTGTGGTATAGGGATGGTTCTGACCTGAGAGAAAAGTAAAATGCTTTGTGGTTTCTGACTTTTGCACAGTGCTTTTTACATATGTACAGTAATCAACGCGTGCACTAAAGCAAGAAGCTCAGGTGGTGCAGGGGTAAAAACAGAGTGGTCCTACAGCATGGAGGGGAGAGGAGGGAGAGTTCGGGGGAGTCTGCTAAAAGCCTGTGTTCATGGGGTCAGTCCAGGGCTCCAGCTGAGCGTGTTTTTGCTTAGTGTTGGCATGCTCCATGCTAAATAGCGAGGACTAATAGCTAGATTTATTTAACAGTAACTTTTTTCGCATCAGAGTTTGCTCTAACTGTTTCTGTGCTTAAGCAGGAAACTTTAAACGTTTTAAGTAGAGCAAGCACTATATTTTAATCAGTGTATCTGAATGAGCTGAATTCAATCATTAGCGACTATCCGCTAGCTTTCGGCAATAGTGCTCTGGTGATATTCTCAGTAAGTTCATAGACTTGAGAGAAAAATCTGAGAGAGGACATTTAGCTGATCTGAAGAGAACCCCCGGAGACGTGCAGCGTTTTGCGAAGTGGTGGGTTTTGAATGTTCTTGTTAATTTCTGAGGAGTGGGGTAGTTTTTCTGAGGGAGGGGGTGGTGGGGAGGTGTTGGACTTTCGCTTGGAAACTATCAAGCCCTGTGGGAGACCCAGAGACCTGGAGAATCACAGTGTGAACAGACGCTCGGGATTGTGGGGGCTGCTCCACTGCCCACAGCCCAGACGGTGATAAAGCTGAATCTATTTCTGAGTTTTTACAGATCACTGGTTCAGAACAGGCCCCAAAGGAGTTGGTCCTGCCCTGGAGAACTTGAGGAAGTCGAGGCTTTGTCGCGAGAGATTCGGGGAGAACTGTTCAAATCAGGGAATTAAACAGGGCGTTGTACTGTGGCACACATGGGATTTAGAGGGGCACGGCTGTAAAGCTCTGCTTTCAGATCATAGGGGTATAACAGCGCAGCTGAAACAAAGCCTGTTAAGCACTAAATAAATTTCTCGGACATGGATGAGAAATGAAGGACAAATTAATGTTAAATAAATGATTATTAATTCCATTTTCTTATATTATTATCTTAAATAATAACAGAAACATTATAAATCTCCTCAGTTTTGCACCATTTACTAAAACTGAATCCATGTTTCACAGTCACACAGCTCCAGGAGATTGTGGGTTCCCCTCCGGGTAACACATGTTGGTGGGTGGATTGGCGATTCAAAAGTGTCCGTGTGAGTGAATGTGAGAGTGTGTTTCGCCCTGTGAAGGACCAATAATATTATATGTTGCGCCCAATAATTCCGTGTAGGCTCCAGACCCACCTCAACCCTGAACTGGATAAGCAGTTATTAATGAATGTTACTCATTTAAAGGCAACTTGGATGATTCTGGGGAACTGTTTGTTTTTAAGTTCCCTTCCTAAAAAAAAAATAAAATAACTTGTTTGTACGTGGCTGACGTTTGAAAGATTGTATTCACTGCTTGAATTACAACCAAAACTCATTTGTAACTCAAGTTGTTGATTTTTGTTCTGTGTTTACTTTCGTGCAGGTGGCGTGCTGCAGTGTTTATAGTTAGTTCCACCTTAAGTGATCTGTAACAGCAAAAGATTAGCCTGTATTACCCACCAGCCGAGCAGGAAAAAAAAAAATCCTCATCTCTCTTCATATTTTTTATTGTTTGGACATCTCAGAGAAAGCCTAACATACCAGAGAGACCCATTGTTTTTTACCCACTTACTGACACTGGGGCTTTGTAAAAAGGTTCTGAGCACACAAACAGACAGGAGACGCTTCACTGACCTGTAATAGGGAGAACAGAGCCTTTGTCACTGCTACTCTAGCACTGCAGAAACTGCACTATGTAACTTGTGGAGGAGGATGGGAAAGTACCACAAAAAAAAAGAAAGTGCCTATACCATTTTGCTATGAGCTGGCATTGACTTGTCTGTTGCAAACCTGACTTTCACTTAAATATTTACAAATGTCCATTAATGTCCACAAATGTCCATAAAATTGCCTTTGACAGCGTTAGCTGCTCAAGGTATTGAAAAGAGCCTGGGGCATTATAGGAAATGTTGGGCATGATGTGAATTTGCTTGGTGTATTCTGTAGTCCTACAGCAATCCAGGATAAATACTGCATCAAACACACAAATACTGCAGTGATTTTAGTGGAGCCCAGCAACAATTCACTGGGGGCATGTGCTCAAGTAAATTGGGTCTTAAGATGCCCCAACATTATCAAAAATATTAACAAAAAATTTCCACTCAGACAAGTGCTGGACTGTCCCTCTGATCATTTATCTGATGGTTTATTCACCCAGTCACTCACACCTGTGTACAATGTCATACACTCACACTTGTGGACACTTTCACACAGTCAATCCTCCTTGTGTTTGGAATGTGGGATGGAACTGTAGCACCTAGAGGAAACCCACACAGAAACAGGGATAACACACCACACTCCTCGCATACAGTGACAAGGACAGGACAATGAGACCCTGGATGTTTTGGGCATGTGGTGTAGTTTCTGATGCTTGTTTTGTGTGTTATAATTACAGCAAGTCTGTTGTCACAATATATATATATAGTTTAGTTTGTTTGCTTTTTTAGTTAAAGTTCTAGAATTTAACACCTACACACAAGGACCCTGTCCACAAATGGACTCCCTGCCTGCCCACACATTTATCACATGTACCATGTTCTAATATGAATGCAAATAAACACATCACAAGAGCAACTCACAAACAAGAGTGGCAGAGTTTATAACCATGAGCCAGGAACAGATTCAATACACACTCAAGGATATCCTCAAAATGAAATTAGCCGGAGTGGCCTGATGTATTCAGCTGAGGCTGTGAGCCTTTCGAATTGGTATTCTCCAGGTTTAATAAAAAAAGTCCTTCACTTGCATTTATGTGTTCTAATTCTGCAAGCAATATGAGGAGATATCTACAGAAACCCAGCGAGTTCCTCCGCAGTATGGCACAGAACACCACAGAAAATCAGGGACAAACTACAAAGCCCATATTTTCCTTAAGGTCCTGCACTTCTTTGGGAATAAAGGGGTATTAATAAGTAGTGTGACCCTTTTGTGGCAGTAACAGCTTCAATTCTCCTGAAAAGCCTCTGAGATCCTCAAAGCAAAGTGATGAAAAGTTAAGGCCTGGGTAAGGTCTGAGCTAGGAGCAGATATCAGAGCTTTGCTGTATATGTGAAGGTCCACAAAGAAAAAACTTTAAAATATGTCTTTCAATCGTGGATGGAAAAACATGGTCAGCGTGGTCTAGAAGAAGCTGAAAATAAGTAGAATAGCACATACTTGAAGCTATGTTCAACCTTAAATGGTTTAGAAACATTAGCGTTAGCGGTAGCCCTCTCCACAGTGGTGCGTCATTTAAGGTGGAATGGAACATCTGAAAAAAGTTGGAATACAAGCTGTATTCTTTTACAGGTAGGGATCCTACTTTTACAGGTAATGCTGGCTAATTGGGAACACTAAACTTTCCCTCCAATGACAGCTGCGACTGTAGCAGAGTCTGCAAACTAGAGTTAACTAACACAGAACAGGCACGACTGGAAATTGAGGTTAAAATCAGGATAAAAATCGTGTAGTGTAACCACAATTTAAATAACTGAATGATGTTCCATTCCACTGTTCCATAGCTTAATACTGTGTAATGCTATACCCCTCTGGCCTCTGCTTGGCATTGAGCACACTGTGCTTAGGCTTGTGTAAACCTACTTCAGTGGAGTTTATACCCGCTGAAGCTCTGTGACCATGTAGCTGAGTTCACTCACAGGGTTCAGATACATCAGGACGTACTGTATATAAATTAAAGTAATGAACGCTCACCAAATACGACCACCTCCAAAGTCAAGAGGCAGTCATCAAAAACAGTGGAGGATAAATGGTGTTGAGATGGAGCTGCAGAAGGCAAACAGTGCAAAATGCCAAGAGCACTCACCAACGTCCCAACCTTCAAATGTTTGAGGCTCCATCGATTCTGGCCTGAGATGGAATGATTTAGAACATGAGGAGAGAAAGAGAGAGAGAGAGAGAGTTAACACACTAGCGGTCCACTGTGAGATGCCTTTATTTGTTGTGTACAAACTGTTGTGGTGCATTCTCAATTATTGCAATGCGGTGGATGAGTAAGTGTGTGAATTTGTTTACTTCTGGGTAGGCACTGGACCCACCACAACCCTGATGAGGATCAAGTGCTTATAGAAGGTGAATGGATGAATAAATAGATGGATGAATGAATGAACCATTTCTGTTTCACCGTGTAAGGAGTGTGCTGACCTGTACACTATTTGATCAAACATCTACACACACCTATTCGT